>NC_090785.1:10082500-10382500 GCF_040054535.1 Antennarius striatus
TAACAATGGTCATTATTTCTTTGTTTATTTGATTGAGCCTTCATTTTAAACCTGTCGGATTTCAGCATCATATCCAGAACTTGTTTAAATCCGTCTTGCAAATTTTAGAACTTCAAACACTGCGTGTACTATAAGGACACAGGGATGTGATTTTGTTCTTGTGTCTCCACACAAGGGTTTCATCTCCCTCTCCTCCAGAGACATGGGAATGATGTGAGGCTCTTTTTATGCAAAAACTGGTCTGCTTGTGAACTTCTGTCACTTTTTGTATCTTCAGATTCTCCATCTCTTTTAGCAAGCAAAAACATAATTACAACATTGAGCACCTTTTCATATCCATGCAGAAGTGAGTCAGTCTTATTCTACTGTAGACTAGTCCTGAAGCAGTTTGGCAGTTCTGAGGGGGTATAATTATGTATTTATTTCAAAGTAAAGCTGTATTTTGATCATTGAGTGAAGGAATATAAAGAAATAATTAAGAAATAATTCTATAGTGCTTTATACGTTGTTGTTTAATTATACACAGTCCTCAACTTACAAACATTCAACATAGGAACATCCAGAGATACAAACGTGATATTGTACTATTGTTCTGATGTTCCCCACTCTATCACCCCCCCCCCCCATACCATGGATGACAAATCAAAGACTAGTGGAGAAAGTGGTAATAATGACTATTTCTCTGATGACAACTCTGCCTCTGACCGACAATAATTCCTCCTTCCTTTTCCTTCACTTTAAAGGCAAGCTGTGTGCTACATGCTAGTAGAGTGGCTGTACTCCAAAGAGGTAAACAGCGGGGATCCACGTATCTCCATCACAGAAAAACATTAGAGATAAAAGTAAGTACTCTTGTGGTGAACAAACATTAAGGCAAGTGAAATGACGTAAACTTTATTACTTTTCTGTGTATTTTTTTAAACCGACGTATAATCATGAACGATTCAACTCAAAATAAACCTCTACCTGTAGTTTATTTTATTATTGTTTATTATAGTTGTTTTTTTGTTGTCAGGATGTCCCTCTGTAGGAGCTAAATGATGTAGGAGCCAATGTTTTGTGGTTAGGTTATAAGTATTTATGTTATTTATGTTATGTTTTGCTATTTGATGTTAATTATTGGTATCCTGTAATTGTTTCTGGTACATCTTAGGGAATATTACTTTCATATTTAGAGTACTAATGACATTTAGATGACCTCATTAACATGGTGATTGTAGATTAAAATTTAACAAATAACACAAACAATTTACGGAGAGTTCAAGTTACGAACAACCTATTGGAAACAATTATGTTTGTATGTTGAGGACTACCTGTAATACTATTCTTTAAGTATTTGATATATGCAGCAGCAGCTACAGTAAGTCATATAGGAAGATATAGAACAAAGAAAATGAAGTTTGACTAACAAACACAAAAAAATCATCTTCTGCATATATATTTATCGTTGGCCTTTCTGTGTGTAGTTCAGGTTTGTGTGTGGTTCCTGGACGACTGGGGGCTCATGCCACGGGTAGGTTCCTGTTTTGGTTCAAATCACTCTCTTTATCCAAACAAGGACATGAGTGAACAGACCACAGTGTTCTTGTCATTCCACCAACCAATAAGTGACTAATTATTAGATTTATCCATTGTAATATAGCAAGTAAAAAAAACAATTGCAAACACTGCAAATGAAACCGCTTGATGATACTAAAATATTTTGAATCTGAAGAATTTAAATTTTTAAATTAGGTCAGCAAGTCATTCAATACACACAAAGAGGAGAGCTGAATTGAGGAGCAACACTCAAAGACAAAAAAAGGCAATGTCATGTGGCTTGTCCTAGAAATAGAAAAGTCAACAATGGAAACAGTTTTCTAACATGTTCATTCTTCCAATGAGCAGTTAAATATGCATATAATGTGAAGCAGCACTGCCAGTTAGAGTACAGAGTATCTTTTGACTATTTATTCCCACTCAGCTCTGAACAAGAAACTAGAAATGTAAAGAAAAGAAAATACTATAAATGGCACTGACTCACAACGCATAAATAGACTTTATATTCCACACCTTTGCATGAGGGTTTTCCCTTAGACTGGACACCTTTAAGCTCCACCTTCTGTCAGTTTCATCTCGAGTCTATAATATTCTTTAGATAGGGAGGGTTTGTCCCCGATTGAGGGATGAGTGTAGCAGATGATTCGTGGATGATGTGCTGGACAAGAGGTGAAAGTAAGGAGAAGGACATGTGACGGAGGGAAAGGAAGGGATAAAGTGCATGGTTATTCCCAGTGAGTGTGTGTGGTGCAAGACGGTTCTTTCAGTTTTTGTGTAAAAATATTATCAGATTTCTTTTCTGGGAGGACTCAAAAGTTTATGTCTTGGTTGAGGTCAAAGATCAGTTATGGTCCATGTCATCAACAATGGGGGTGTTGTAGCTCTGAAACAGAGGCTGCATGAAGAGGCCCAGCGTGCCAACCACACACACCAGCACGAAGATCCACAAGAAGAGACGATCAATCACCATGGCCACGTATTTCCAGTCTTCAATGATCTGCAGAGAAACAATAACATTAAAGTTTTCTGTATTTACTCCGTTTTTATATGAAATTATTGAGCAGCAACACTAATGAAACATAGTTTTGACACGAGGACCAAAAGGCTATCAAGTGGCCCTTCTAGCTGGTGCTAACATGCTCATGTTTACAGTGACACTTCTGATAGCGTAACACACAGTGTCAGTGTTGCTAAGTAGAAAAACGAGTTTGATATGTATTTGATGATAGAAAATGATTAGTTAAACTAACCCTGTGACCTACTGATACAATGCTGTACATAATTAAACTTGTGACAAATGCACATGCCAATTCACCAACCCCTTCATCATCATCTTCACTCTTCATCTTATCGGCAATGTAGCGGACTCCATCAACTGCATCCTCCACGTCAATGTTACATTTGAGCGTCATTCTCCTTCTGAATTCCGTGTTCTGGGAAAAGTCACTGATCTTCCACCCGAAACGTTTGGCCGAATCCTCGTTCACAAAGAAGGATGAGGACGAATCGGCCATTCCCAGACCTCCAGTCCCCCCATCCAGTCCACACAGCTTCTGGTCAGAAAAAGATCGCTGCTGGTGTTTTTTCCTGAATTTTTCACGGATGTTGGATCTACCTGGTCTCCGCATGAAGAGGTAAGATGGGAGCTGGTGCAAGAAAACACGCTTGACCCAAGGAGGCATGGTGTGTGTGCTGGGGGACCGATGATGAACATTGAGGACGCAAACACTGGTGACGATGGAGAAGGTGACCAGCACCATTGTAAACATCAGGTACTTCCCAATCAGAGGCACTGCTAAAGATGTGGGTGGCACAATCTTTGAGATAAGGAGTAAAAACACAGTCAGGGCCAGGAGGACAGATATACACAGAGTCATCTTCTCACCACAGTCTGATGGGAGGTAGAACACCAGAATAGCCAGCGATGTGATTAGAATGCAGGGAATGATCAGGTTGATGGTGTAGAACAGAGGTTTTCTTTTGATGATGAAGTCATAAGTAATATCCAGGTACCTGATGTCATTAGGATCTACATTCTTGCGGCCAGGCAGTGACACAATGTCCCACTCACCGCTGGGTTTGAAGTCGTCACGCGAGGCAAAATCACTAAGGAGGATGAGATCAATTTCAGTGTGGTCGTAGGTCCACGAGCGAAACTTAAGGGTGCAGTTCTGCTGGTCAAAAGGAAAATCACGAACTTCAATTTTGCAGGCAGACTTGTAGATAGCTGGGGGAAGCCAGTTCACCTCTCCATTGTTGGAGACGACTACGTTACAGTAGAAGGAAACTTCATATGTTCCATCAGCACTGGGAGAACGGGAAGGTAGGAGCAAAAGATGGATGAAAAAGAAAGTCGAAGCATTTAATGGGAAGTCACATAACAATGCAAAGATGAAACACATGAGTATTAATATATATTATTAAGTATAACACCAAAAGGATGGGGGGTGGTGGAGGAAGTGGCTGCTTGTCATTGGTTGAAGTCGATTAAATCATTTGTCCATGAGCCAACATGCGTAGCTGACAAACAACGGAATCAGTGCTGGAGACAAAAATCATCATCTGCTCTGATCTCATGTGACTTGATGAGAAATAACACGACACACGCAGCACCTTTGTGTGATGAAATTTAAAACCCATGTTCTCAGGGGAGGCTTAGCTCGGAACACGTACCAGCTGAGGCATTAACTGTCCCCACCTTGCCTCGAATCTGCTGAAACTGACTCTTTTTTTTTTTTTTTTCATCTGAACAAGCCTATAAGCGATGAATTATAAATTAGTGGCCTATCAATTATAAAGCAAGTCAAGAATCCTACATCACAGTTGGCCTTTAATGCTTCAGGTCTGCTTTGAATATGAGGACTGATTAAAAATGCAGAGACCCCACCTGCTCACTGTGGCCTGGTCAAAGACCTCGACCTGAAGTCATGAAGCAGTGCAGATCGTCTCGTCGTTTAGCCTCCGAAGACATTTTGCTCTTGTGGTCTTAAGCTGAACAGCAATTTTTGTTGGTAAGGATTTAATGACTACCAGTCTATTAAAAACATAACTTAACACTGTGGAATAAATGTCCATACACCTTAAGCCTGTCCTACTACTACAGGTAAGTAAGTTCATTTATACTCAACATTGATGAGGTTAATTCAGGACTAATCACCAAAATGTTGATGAAATATCTGTTCTTGAGTTTCATATGACAAATTATAGAAACTCAAATTCCTGTTTTGTTTTTTGGACATTGAAGGCTTGTTGTTAAGTTTGATTCTTTATCTGCTGATAAACCGAACCATGAGTAAAAGCAAAATATTTTTTTAAAAAAACCCTCCTGATATGATCTGCTGATTAAATTGCTTTCTCAGATATCTTGCTCACATCAACTTGGTCAATTATTATGACAAGTTGAGCTTACTCTCATAATATATGCTGTTTAAATATGACTGGTGTATATGAACAGTTTCTATCAAAGTACCAATGCAAATTTTGATTATCTCAATATGTCTAAAATATTTAAGTATTTAGTTTGTATTCTCAAAGGACATTAATCCCTAAAAGTCTATGATCTTTGTAAAAGATTAGGCAATGTTTATGAAATATTTTTTCTGTAGGAGATCTAAAACAAGAGAACAGAGAAGCTAAGAGAACATTTTAAATAATATGGTGTTTTTAATTACAATTTTTCATTGGTTTGTATGTGTTCCTCTTTTGATATCTTATTTTACAAACAAATACACATACTTGTTGTAGAGAACGATGTCTGGCAGCCAGATGTGTTGTGCAGGAAGTCGGATTTTCTTGATCCCCTCGTACTCTTCAGGATTCCACATTAATCTGTAATCATACCATACCTGATGACAAAGAACGCATAAAAAAAATCATTCATTCAAAAGTCCTGCAACCAAAAAAAACATTGGTGTATACTAATGACCAACATGAGTCAAATAAACACAGACTACAACGAGTACAACAGGTGAGGACACAAACCTGAGACAACCAACAGTTAGTGGTCATGATCTGTTCCCTTTCATTCTGAAACACACACAGGTGGAAAGTTTGTGGTAAAACCACGACATGAATGTGAAGCAGTGAGTTCGTTTTTACAAATATTTCCATTAGTGGGACATGTGTGTGTGTGTTTCCTTACCACATTGATCAGCTGGGCCAGAGACACCTGGATGTAAATAGTGACTTGCTGGCTGTTGTTGACAGCCGGTCTAATCAGCTTGTTGTAGCGCTCCGGTGACAGCAAGTGACTGACCAGCTGCTCCTCCACATCTGCACACAAGGCAGCTGCGCACACACACACAAACACACACACACACAATTGGGGGGGGGGTCATATAAACCAGGTTATTGTCACACAGAGATCAAAGTGGGCTGCAATAGCCGATACATTCAGGTAAAGTGGATTCAGATTAGGGGCAGACCTTGGACGAGAAATCAACTCTGTTTTCATTCATGTGGAGGCAGGTGAGACTTGGCAAAAATAACCAAATAAAATTCACACTGACGCAAAAAAAAAAAATGCTGCCTTATATATGTGTAGCATGTTCATATAAAGAGGAGAGAGATCCTACCTACCAATGACGTCGAGATCTTTGCTGTTATTTTTCTGAGGTGCATGTAATAAAAGTCACGGCTATGTGGGGGAATAAATCCACTTTTGGGGCTGCAAAGATGCTGTAAACGGTCTCCCCTGATTACTACTGTCATTTCTTGAGTGTGTAGAAGGGTGGTGCTCTACATGGTGGCTGATTTCAACAAAATGGTCAGACAATAGAATCCACAGGAGCGTGACCGGGTATCTGTGGAAATTTACTGGTGAATGTAAGGAAAAGTTGACATTCTTGTCTTTCAATTCAGTCTGTGTAAAACTTTGACATGCATGTTAAATGAGGTGGCCATATTTATTGCGTAGCAATAGCAACCCTGTATAGGTTGGTAACATTTTCAAGAAAATATGAAATGATAGTAGTAGTAGCAGTAGTAGTAGTAGTAGTAGTAGTAGTAGTAGTAGTAGTAGTAGTAATAGTAGTAGTAGTAGTAGTAGTAGTAGTGATCACTGCAACATTTCATCTGAATCTCATGCATTTCTACTTTAGGGGTAATTTACACCACTTCCCACTAACATGAATTTACAGATGTAATAATGATAGATTAGAGGAATGAGATTAATTACTTGAGATTAGGTGATTAGATTGTCACCTTAAAGGTAAAGGCAGGCCAGAAGTCACACTTGAAGTGTGATTTCTGGCCTGCAAATACCTGAAAATTATCAGTGAAATAAAAAAAAAATGTTAAGACCAGATTTTGGACGTCAGTACTTATAAAAACGTACTTCTGGTCCTTTGAATTTAGGACTATATAATCACATCACCCTACTACCAGCACTGCTATCAGAGGGCAGCTGTAGTATCAATCTGTCATCTTAATGTCACTGGACTAGAAATTAGTCAAAACAGAGAAACAGACATGTGAATGTTAATATTCTCAATAGTATATAATGTTATGATTTATGTCCCACTACATCATGAAAAGCAGACACTACAACATTCATGAACCACTGCATTAACCACTGGCCTAACCATTAAAACTAACCACTGCATTAACCACTGGACTAACCATTAAACTAACCACTGCATTAACCACTGGACTAACCATTAAACTAACCACTGCATTAATCACTGAACTAACCATTACACTAACCACTGCATTAACCACTGTACTAACCCCTGGACTAACCACTGGATTGACCACTGAATTAACCACTGAACCTCTGTGTTAAATTAAGAAACTGGACTTGTACTGAGACCTTCAAGATGTTTCACCTCTCATCCAAGAGGCTTCATTAGTTCTGAGCAGCTGGTGGGGTGTTCCAGATATTGAACCTATTGGGACTGGTCAAAGTCATTAACTCATGGCGAGATTCATGGAAGCCCAGCCATACCGGTTTCACCTGTGGGGGCTTCAGGCCCCCACCACAGGGAGATTGGAGTCACCTCCAGTTGTTCAGATGATGATTGGGTCAGTCATGCTAAAGGGGTTTAGATTCCCTCCCCAGGAAGCTCAAGGACTACAGTACTGCACACAATTAAAAACAAGTAGAAACAAGAACCAAGGCAGTCAGCCACTGCAACATCCCATGACCTACCCTGACTTACTTTCAGGGTAGGTCAGGGTACCCTGAAATTAGTAGTGCATAGACTAGTGCATATGGAGAAGGCCAGTTTAAGACCATAGTTCAAAGCTAGAGCACCTACTTTCTTAGATCAAAACTACTATTTTGATCTATGAAAGCTAGTGCTTTGATCTACAGTCTTACGCTGGCCTTCTCCCTTGTCTGTCTATCTTGTCCGGTTCCTGAGTGTACAATAATTTAAAACTGACCTTGACCTATTTTTCTCAAGGTCAAGGTCATCATCTCATTTTCATCCCCTTTGCCGCATGAGTAATGGGCTTTTGTTTGATCTCTGTATCTGCAACCATTGCAAAGATATTTGGTGGACTTACTAACGGACAAATGAGCGGACAAACGGACAAACAGACAAATACCGGCAACTACAATACATGTATTTTAATTGTCAGTATTTGCCTGTTTGTCTGTGATGCATCACCGCTTTGAAGTGCGATGTTATTGAAGTTAATTCATTGATCTTAAAGAGTTCCACCGAACATTTTTGAACATGAATAAAAGCACTTGAAAATAATTGTTTATATTACATAAAACACTTGATTCCCTGATCATTGCTGTCTGTGGCTGCACATACTAAGAGAAACCTCATGCTGAAAGAGGCCGACACAAACACACGTGCACACTTGCCCAGGGCAGCAGTTGGTGAAGCAACGTTTGAATCTCGTGCTTTAAGGTTTCACCATTTATGAAGCTGTAGCAGTGCAGCATGCTGCATGTCCTGAGAGTGTAATGACAGTAACAATGCATGCAAGCTGTAGTCAGTCCAAATGACAGTAATGAGTCATAGTTGAATATACTCACACACACACACACACACACGCACACACACACACACTGCACATCTGATTTCACTCCAGTAATCAACTAAGAACAGTGTCTGACTGGGTCACAGAGCTTCAGAGTTAGTGGGTGGTTTGAAGGAAGGATGCTGCCAAACTTTCATACACTTTATACTTTAAAAAGAAAAAAAAACTTTCTCTGGCTGGTTAATTTTGAAAAAAAAAAAATCACCTCAATTCAAATTAAAGCTGTCATGTTTGCCTTTTTATATCTGCGCCGTTTGCTGTCCTTCTGTTGCCTGCCGTGAAATGCTAGGATGCATTTATTGCTAGTGCTTTGTTGCTCAGCTGTCCTTTGAAATCTACATGAAACCCTGCTTTTCTTCTTTGCGACTGTACAAGAAAATGTTCACTCTGTCACATATTCTCCGGTTTAAATGCATTTCTCTTGTGTTTTGCCTTGTACTTGTGTTAATGCAGTGTATTATTTCCTTTTAGATCCCTTGTTTAGATCCCTTGAGTGAATGTCTTGTCTGTGTTTCATGAAAAACTAAAAAAAAAAGCACACCGTAGATGTTAAAAATATGATGAGATGATGAGAGAGAGGTGTGTTACATACAGTATGTGAACAAAACTCTTGAAATGTATATATAAAATAACGTGATTACAGTATTTTCTGCACTATAAGGCGCACCTAAAAGCCTATAATTTTCTCATAATCCCGTAGTGCGCCTTATAATCCGATGCACCTTGTATATGGATTAGTATTAATATTAGTATTGGTTAAAAACAAGATTGCTGAAAAAATTCAGTGACGAAAGAGTTTGTTTTGATGTTTTAGTTAAAGAACAAGAACATTATTATTGTCCAACTGATGTGACACTAATTTCCAGTTTAATCACTAGACTTACAAAACTACATCAAGGTCAGAGAAGTTTCTGTCCTGCTTTGAAAAAAAAGATGTTGGCTGTGATCTGATTCTAAGATCTTTACCAGACTATAATGAAACTGTATTCATAGGAGACAACTCAAAAATTTTGTTTACATGAAAAATATTCATTAAACACTGTTACAGAATGACAGGCAGCCAGACACTGTCCTCTGAAATAGCAATTATAAATGTAATCATAACCATGAATTTACTCGAGCAACTTCCATTAATGTTATTACCAGTTATGATGCAGCACAAAAGGCGAGTAGTAAACCAGCTACAGTTCAAACATGGATATTAAAAACCGTTGCCTCAAAAGCTGTAGCTGTGCTTTGAGAGCATTTAATAGTTAAAGCTGTACAGTTCGAACCAGTTAGCGTATGACAGCTGTGTGTGACACATATTGAAGCTGTTCTGCAAACATTTGTGAAGTGACTTCAGCAAAATAATTCATCCAGACAACCTCAAAGCTGTGCAGTTAGCTGCTCTGGACAACAGTGAGTGTTGTTTATTTTGGCACTTTACATGCACTGGTTTCTAGAAATGCTGCCAGCTGCCAGACCAACAGAAAATCAAGATAGAAATATTTTCTGAGGCACGTCTAGATCAAACTGCCGAAAAGAGGCACTAAGCCTAAAAGGCACGTGTGGGAAGTAGAGACATACTTCACACTTGGTCAGTAAACATTACCATCCAGCAAGGCTTCTGCATCCACAGGAGAGACAGGAGGAGTGTGGAATGTCTGAGCAACTCTGACATGACACTAAAGCAGGAGAATCGATGTTTTCAGATTTAAAGGAAGGGGAACATTAGAGGAGAAGAGAAGGAGACACAAACAAAAACAAACCAGAAGGAAGTGTATGTTTATGAGTCGTGTTAATTATTCATAGGAGTGATTCTTGAGTGAGTCTCATAGAAAGGCAACAGTTAATTCATCTGCATAATGTCATGAAGGTTTCTTGTACTAATTAAGATCAACTGGTGTAATTTAAGGTTTGGGTGGATTGGGAGTTAAGTCTCCCTGCTCAATAAACCGTGTTGGTCTTGTTCATTACTTCCCAGCGTTATTGAAAAGTGTTTTGGTTAATTGGATTAAAGCTTTGTTAAACGAACAAGAGCTTTGTAACCACCCAGCAGGGAAAAACAGACGAGGGGACGTAAAAATTAAAGACTTGTCAGAACACTGTCGAGCATCTTATTGATACCAGCAGCATGATGAGGATCATATTATTGATTCCCATCATGCTGCTGGAGACCCTGATTTGATTCCATTAAAAAAAAAAAAAAACTTGTGAGGTTTTCACAGTGCAGGATGACATATGTGACTTTTATGACACGTCGATATCAACTAATAATACCGGCTGACCAATATATTGATCAAGCTCTACTTGTGACCAACGCCTACAGACTTAGAAAGGACTGAAAATATGCAGAAACTGAAGGATATAAAGAGCAAAGTGAGATCTGACAGTAAATAAGGTTGATTTGCGGTGGATGCAAGTGAAGGTGGAGCATTAGGACGTCCACCAGTAGACCTCGTCACACATGTATGCACACACATACTCACACATATACACACTCTTGTCCAGCTCACTGCACTCTCTGTACCTCAATAATTCATCGGCACTAAAATAAAAAAGCCATCATCTCACAAGCGGAGACTGAAACACAATCAAAGATTATTCTCCAAGCCTTTCCCCAACCGGATCACAATCAACACATAGCTTCAAGCACAACACAGATTACACCAAACAGCAGCGTGCAGATGCTGCTCTGTTTTGGGTGAATTTTACGGACTGTCCGTTATCTGTCCGGATTATACAGAGAAAATCCACCAAATTCTGCATCCTGCAAGCTTCTTTTTAGGAGAATGAATTATTCACTCTATTGCCATCCAGGGTTGGGTTTTCTTTTAGGTCAAAATGATTTCAGCTTCAGCCTTCTTTGCTTTTGTTTGGCATGCTACCCACCATTCCATTAAAGACACCCATGCCATTCATACTCATCTGCAGCTACAAGGTCAAGTTCCAACAAAACTTTAAATTAATGCATTTCTATTAAATATGCCTCATTCGGCTGTTTCAGTCTCAAAAAGCACATTAATGTTTTTCTTCTCTTTCTGGCCCTTCTGTCATTCAATGATCATTAAAACAAGCATGCCAACACAACGACTCATAGTTTATGAGGTGTTGACTCACTGATGTCCTTTTAACCAAACACACATCAGGAGAAAGTAAAATTTAAGCTCATGTGAATCAACTGTCTGTGAATGTCTCTAAAACCCAACCCCCTTATGTAAAGTTTCACCCACAGGCTGCAGGAAGCCAGAGTCAGGGACGTGTGATGGGGAGTTGCATGTTATCCCGTTAGACTCCCCGGGCACAGGACGAGGTTTTAATGAGCAAAACTGGGATGTCTGGGGGAAGCTGTAGCGCATATTAGTGCATTTACAAATGCATGCAGCAGATACCGAAGCAATACAAGAGACAGATGGGCGTGTGATGAGGAAATTTATGTGTCAAACAAGTTACAGCAATTTAGGAAAATATCGTAAGAATCAGATTAAAAATGTGTCAAACAGGACAGAACAGGGCAAAGAGATCCTAACATAGTGGCTGCCTGGGTTTTTTCAATTTACTGTAGGAGCTGATTTGATAGGAATGACAAAGCAGTGGAGCGATGCCTCCACTGACAGCAGAAGACAGGTGAGAGAGAGAGGGTGAAGAGAGCAAAGTTGATCTGTGAGACAGAACACATGGTTTAAAAGGTTAAGGCCAGGGAAAGTGTGGTCTCTGATAGGTATGTAAGGATCACAAGGGCAGGCAGAAATGTCATGTGAAAACTGATATTGATCAGCAAAATTAACTTCACGTTGGTGCTGTTTGGTGACAGCAAACACACCCACTCCACATTAAGGTACATATTTGGAGCGGCAGTGGCTCAGTGGTAAAGTGGGCAGTAGAGCAGGTCATCCCATGATTCAAGATCGGTGGTTCGATTCCCACTCCCACCAAAAAAAAATACCCAGACGTGAGCTGACAGTGGGAGGCGTCAGCTCACCTCCAGAGCACTGCCGAGGCACCCTTGAGCAAGGTGCCGTCCCCTTTTCAAACTGCTCATTTGAGGCACACCAAGAAGGAGCTGCCTGCCACTCTACCTCCCTTGCATGCCTACAGGCCCCCCTGTGTGTGGTGTGTGTATTACAGGGGCCTGTACACACTAATATGCATGCATGTGATTTGATTTGATTGACTAACAAAAACTAGAGTGTGTGTTCTTAATTTCCCTTCAGGGATTATAACAGTGTATTAAATTAAAATATTTATTTAAAGATGTTTCTGAATTTCAGCTAATGTTTTTAATTGCACAACGTACAAATTTTAATCGACTCTCTTTTGAGCTGCTTTTTTTTTTACTGAAATCAGAAAATATTGATCCATGGGTATTGATTCAATTTGTTTAAACCATGACTCCCTGAAAACGCATATGACACAAAAAGAATTATTAACTTCCCACTCTATCTACTAACCAATCTACGACAAAACAGGGAAAGGTTTTTGACTTGTTGTAGAAGATCACACCCTCACTCTTGTGGTGCGTAACTCAGGAACCTCAGACAGCTCCTGTGCTGCTTTCAGTGCCAAATAAAGTCTAAACTAAGCTCATCTTGGATGACAGAGTCCGGTTCCTTCTACTAGAACCCATTTGGGACGCATAAAAAGAGAATATGCATAGTAATGGTCAGTTTAAACCACGTGCGTCATGAGAGCCATGGCACAAAACGGTCGGTGTGACGTGTTGTCTTTCAACTATATGTTTAAGTATTAAAAAAACAAATTCCATGTGTGGTGTACTTACAATTATTGCCTGCATAATATACAACATAGTATTAAACTACTAATAAAGTAAACCCATCAGTTAACTACATTATTTGCCGCGTAAAGCCCGCAGAAACGGGTATTATATTACATTAACACCCCGAGAGTAAGTGATTAAAAGCCCATACGCAAAGTAGAAGCACCTGTATCCCGTCCCGTCCCAATCCAGGGTGGTAAAAAGGTTTTACTCACTTGCCACGACGAGAACAAGGAGGGCCACCGCTGTTTTCACCGGGGCTGCCATCGCGTCCTCCCCTCCAGTGCGACAGATACACAAAAACTTACTATTGAAAGGGGCTTTCCTCTTCTCGGTCCGCAATGTGAAGCAAGTTCAGAGTGAAACGAAAAGAAGAAAAAAAAAAAGTTTCGCTGGATTATAGTGGCTTCATTTCAGGGGACTCCTCAAGCAAAGGTCTGGAGTAGCAGTCTGGACACTGGAGAGGAGCCCTGCCTGCAGTCTGCGCCCCCAGATGAGGAGGTTGGACGCGTTCTGCCAGTGCGCACCGACTCCACCGACGGTCCTGGAGCAGTGATTGCGCGCAGCGGAAACCGTCGGTTCTTGAGGAGAAAGTCCCCCCCCAGATTTTCTTGGGATACACAAACGTCTTTCTCGGAAATATTTACCAGTAGCTACTGGGAATACGCCAGTCCGGTTATCGCCAAGTCGATCATTCAGATAAAAGATTTAAGCGCCCCGGTTGTTATCCCCCTGCCCGCCCAGTGCGCTTCCCCCCTTCGGGCGTCTGTTTTACTTTATGCAGTGTTGATGGACGCAGTTTGTCATGACAACAGTCAGGAAGCGATAAAAAAAAAAGCCATCAACACTTATGTGAAAGAGGTTTAATAACGAGCAACGATCCAAATCAAACATATCATTAACCAATTAAAAGAAAATCCCCTGATTGAACATTTAGTTTTAATTAAACCTGATTGTGTGAAACTTGGAAGCCAGCCAACACGATTTCGTCCAACTAAAACTACAAAAGGTAAATGTTATCTATAATTAGAAGATAAAATACTTAAGCTCCAAAGTTGTGCGGAAGAAGGTCTTTCTATCAGCCAATCAGTAAAGCCCTGGTTATGTGCATTAAACAGACATGATGAGGAGTTTGATGGGGAGTGTTCACATTCTGGGAGGGAAGGATTAGAAAGTGGGGGGTCATAGTACACCTAGCATGAAATATTTAAGACTTGGCAGCCTGCCAGTTGGGATAAAACATATTTACTGTATTTATCTATTATTGAAAGCATTACCACAGGGAGGTCAAAGGTTAGCTTAAGGGCGCCAGTGGAGCTGGACAATAATGGAACTTTGCTTAAGGATGCTTCAGCAGCAGAATCCCGAAGACTGTCAGTTATTTAAGTTCATCATGTCAAAAAAACGGACAAAAAGAAACAATAATGGTCAGTTAAATATGGACCTGCAAATCCAGTCATTTCCTGTCTGAAGAAAGCCTGCAGGCTTCCTCACGCCACACTCAGCATGGCGGTATTTTATATCGCTGGAGGTGTGAGTAAAGGAGGAGAGAGGAGGAAGATATGTGCTTGATGGTCCTTCAGAAATGACAAGCACACAAGGATGATGGTTAAATGTCCAGAAGCTGCACGTTATGGCATCAGGTTGTGAAGAAGGTTATTTAATCACCATCATCGGTAAGTCAGACAGTCAATCAGTTAGTCAGTTCATCTGGGTCGTCCTCTGCCAAGCTGTTCCCAACCTGTTTTAATACCAAACTGAACAAAGCTAAGATAAACTGCACTAAGATACGATGAGGTAAAGCAAGAAAATCTAAGCTAAGGTAAACCAACCTAAGATAAGATGATGTACTAGAACTCTATAGCAAGGTGGGTCTTGTCCATACTGTGTGACCTGCTCTACTTCTGAGACTCCCCATTAAGATAAGAGCAAGTAAACTATGAGGGGGTAAACCTCTGCTAACAACTAGCTTTAGCCTCACTGACAGCGTTCCAGGGAGGAGGACAAGCAATGCAACTATCTTTACAACAAATATCATGTAAGACTCTTCAATCGTGCAGTACAGGAAGTTACAGGAAGCCACCTGTCACCTGACCTTAGCCTCCCTCCTTTACACAACTTTTTCATGTTCCATAGATTAATGCACACACGGGGCATTAAAGTAGCTCTTTGCCAAATGCAACCAGATTGTATTACCCTGCCATCATTCCTCATTACAGACACGCTTTAGGAACATGTGGGCGTCTGAATCCCAAAATCCCCACCCGTCTCTCCTTATGAGCATTATCTCTGTGTCCTAAAAGCAATGGAGAGCAGCACTGGGAGGCCAAATTCAATCAGAGCTACTTAGAGCCCACTGTAGGGTCTGGTACTGTTCTGTAAAGCAGCCAGACTGCCAGCAAACTCACACACACACACAGAATAACATGTACGTATGCAGACCTTGATGTAAAAATGATAACTGGGGTCTGCCAGATTATTCATTTTACTTCCATCACATGTTAACATGTTTTCATTAAAATACTTATAAGAACTACATTTGTCCCTACATCAATCTGCACAGGTCTCGATATGCAAATGTCTAACTATCAATGACCACCTTACAAAATGCATGGCCTCAGGAGTGAGACAGAAGTGTGCATTGGATCATTCATTTAAAAATGGAAAAAACAACAGTACCTTGCATCATCCTAACTCCAGTGTTCAGGGTAATTTAACCCAAATTTAGTGTTACATTATTAAAGGTTCTAACAATGTCAACTCTATAGTAACACAACCTGATGGTTCCATGATGTTAATGCTGCTGTAAAGTCCTCGCCATCTCTTCCGTCCATCTGATGTGACATGAAGGTGGCGTCAGAAGCAGTAATGCTCTTCCACCAGAGCTCTACTTTACTTCGACTTCACTAAACGTCAGGGTGGATCAAGCAAAAGTGAAAAGACTTGTTGCAGTCTAAGGGACATGTGTGTCAAGACAGATAAGTTTTATCCATGTAGTCCTGTATCACATATTTGCCATAAGGGTTTTACAATCTGTACGGCATGCAGTACAACATGATCTACTAGTTTTACACAGATGATATCTTGAATTTAAATATCTGTATTAGTACTTAACAGATGGTTGAGGGGAAATTTTTATATAAAATAATTATAATAAAATAAAATATAATAAAATATAATAAAAAAAATCACTTCAAAAGAAAGCCTCATTTGTGTTCTGAAAAACTACAGTTCAGAAATATCAAAGATCATATGATGCATCGATCAGTCATCAGTTGAATCATTCATTATACCAATCAGTATCCGATATCTACCAGAGCCAAAGCGCGCTGCCATCATAACATAATTATGCATTTTACCATGTGCTTATGTAGTATACAGTATATCCTGTAACACACACTCCCTGGGGTTTGAGCAACGTTACAAAATCTGCATTCATTTTGTAAAGGCTGGTTCAAAATATTTTGTATCATTTAAGAAGATTCTTATTTTACACCCCCTCACCAGATGTTTCCTCTCTCATCTAACAGAACACCCAGTCACAAAAAGTATGCCCTGCAGGGGTAATTCCTGCGCTGCCAAAACCATAAGTTCACATCACAAGAGGACATTTCTGACAGCATGTCTGTCATGATTGGCCATTTTCCTGATATAAGCAGCATCATTACAAAATGTGGATGTATGCATTTCATTATCTGTCTTTATCTCCCTCTAATCTTCTTGTTGCACTTTTATTCTCCTCATGATCACTGCTGGGCATTGCAGTCTTTATTCTTGATATACTCTTGATTCTTCTTCAATTCCTGTTCTACTCATGTGGTCCATGCCTTCTTTCACCACCTGTTATCTTTCTTATTCTTCTTGAGCCTTACCCCGTTGCTACACTTTTATCCCTTTTAAACCAGATTCATGAATCCCAGTTGAGCTCAATCTCATTACAGTAAATGTTGTGACAAAGTCCATCCATTCCGAACATGCCTCCCTGACTCCCTGTAAGTGTTCCTCATCCTGCCTCAGCTGGTTTTCTGTAAAGTTAAGAAGGGAAAGGGAGTCTGCCAGAGTCACAGCTTTACCCCTAAATCATTTGACAGTCTAGGAAATTAGGGAATGGGAGAACTCTGTGCTTATATCAACACAGCTGGATTAAGTGTTCACACTGCAAAACATTAGACCCTTTGCAACATTCTTGTGATGTTGAAAATCCACCTCAAAGCAAACAATTTCAGCTTTTCTTATACGCAGGTCGATCAAAACGTGAATGATCTTATGGGGCTCTGGCTCTGCAGGGTGGTGCCTTCATGCACGGCTGTACCACGTCTGTGGCAGCCCTCTCCACATAAAACTTCTCATGTCATCTCCACTCGAGGCCAAGAAGATTCAACACTGCACATAATCCAGAGGCAACAACAATCTGACAGCCTGGGACCCCGCAGACATGCTCTGTCGAAAAGTTAATATGACAACATTACACAATCCAGCATGTTTCTGCGACACAGTCACGTTTCTCCGCTCGGAGACGAGTGAGGAAGATACAGAAGACTCTGAAATTCACTGAGATTGATGTGCAACAGCGAATTTTACTTGCATAAACTTTTGAAATTAACACAAAAAAGAAAAACATTCAGAGATTATGTTTTTAATTAGTGCAGTAATGTGTAGGATATTTCTAATTTGGTTATTGACTTTATTTAGGAGGAAAGAATAATTGATCATGAATTATATCACATTATAATGACCTGGAAGCTTTAGGGATTTATTTATTTTTGCCAGTTTCCATCTTACATACCTGCTGTCTCAAGTTGTAAAAGAAACCTTTAAAAGCCATAAAATGGCAGCAAAAAGGCATGCGTGGTGGTGATGGTAACAACCTAAAACACTGTGAGAAAAAGGTACTTTGGCTAAAGGGATCTGTTCACATTTAGACAAAAAAAATTTTTTTTTAGGAAAAAACTGAGTGTCCATGTTTTCAGATGATCACTATAAAGTAATTCCTCCTGTTAACTCCAGCACGTAGTTCAGTGATTAGCACACAATTTCATTGAATTCATTTATTTGCTTTGTCTGTAAGAAGAATACACAATGAAACAAAATAAAAATAATAATAATAATGAGTAGATCATAGCCTCAGTGTTTGATTTGACTGATAAAAGCTCACATGAGGGAGGTTTGAGCTGTGTCTTACTCAAAGACGCAGGTGTGACTTCACAGTTCATAAATACATGTGGACATGGACATAAATAATAAAATGCTCTATAATATAACTCTTCCCCTGGAATGACTCTTTAAGTCTCAGCACTTAACCTTTTGGGAGCAGTGAACCAAAGCCTCCTATAAGTGTCTGTGTAGGCTCCCAGTTATCCAGGTCATGGTTATCCAAAGCTGTTTTAAATCAATCCACTGGCCTGAGCCTGGTCCAGAGCAGCAGAACCATGAGCCGGCCTGTACCAGCTTTAACTGCAGGCTTCATCAGAGCAGAAGGTTTAAGCCGACTCTCAAGCACTGACAGAGTCCAGACTTATGATGTTGTTCAGGAATTTATTTCTGAGGTGAGTCGTGCCAAGGGTAATTGTTTCTGTTTTGTTGATAAAATTAATTTAAAAAAAAAAAATTCCACTATCAACTGTATTAATCCCCGAAGGGAAATTAAGTTTGCTTCATGCTTTATTTTAATTAATTTAGGTCTATATAGAACTGTTAGGGCAGTACGATGGCACAGTGGGTAACGCTGTCGTCGCACAGCAAAGCGGTTCCCAGTTTCGAGTCCCACTCTGTGTGAAGTTTGCATGTTCTGTGTTTGCGTGGGTTCTGTCCAGGTTCTCCAGCTTCCTCCCACGTCCAAAAACATGCAGCTTAGGTGAATTGATGACACCAAAGTGCCCATTGCTGTTAGTGTCGTGTGCATAGTTGCTTTTTTGCATGTGGCTCCCAGGTGCACTGGCATCGCGCCCGGAGTGTACCTTGCCCCACGCTCCCAGTCGGCTGGGATAGGCTCCAACTCCCTGTGACAGTGGACGAAGATGAAAATGAATGAATGAATGAATGAATGAACAATATATCTTTTACTTTTGCCTGCTGTCATTGGTTGACAGAACTGACTCCAAACCATTGCATTAACCAATCTTGAATTTTTTAAAATTAATGCTCAGTCAACCCAAACGTGGTTGAAAAAAAGGTATCGGAGGTTTACAGCCTCTTGTCTCCAGTTACAAACCTGTATGGTTCTTGTAGGATCAGCCTAGCTGGCAGCGCAGCATAAGGAATAAGATGTGAAGTGATTATCTAGGGCAGAACATGCTCTGTTGTTGGACATGATCCTATGGAATAGGGCAGAACATGCTCTGTTGTTGGACATGATCCTGTGGAATAGGTCAGAGCTGTAGCTTGAAAAGGTTGCTGCTGCAGTCCAAAGGCAACATGGCAGACTTACGGTACTCAGTGCATTTGTCCTCTGGTTTGTTCTCCTATTTATGGTTACAGATGACGTTCTTTTCCTTATTGTACTGTCATGACAGTGAGCTTTACATAAATACTGTATATTACTATCTAAATTCATATGGTAAATGTACTGGACCATTTACCATATGTCTCATCTGACTGGTGATTCAGAATACTTCTACAACAGCAGCGACTACAAGGAAAGTAACATTCATTTACATTTGTTTATTTTGGATGGACTGTTTTCATGAAACCAGATGGAGAATCGTGGGACACTTCTGAAAATTTACTGTATATACTTAGACTAAAATCCTCATCAAATGGTCAATAGAGCAGGGATATACCAGGCAAAATAACTTATTTTTTTAAGGAAATGTAAATAGGTCTGATAGTGACATGGAAATAAATCTGGATTTAGCTCATGTTGCAACAGTAGCGGAGACCAAGTGTTTTGCTTCTACTTTTGCAGCAGCAAAACTAGAAGAAGCAAAAGTTGTAGCATATGTCTACCTGGCCATTGGGTATGCATCTTATCAGAAAAGGAAACAACAGAGACATAATATTCTCTCAAATATCACTCAAATTGTTTCCCTTGTTGAGTCATAGTTTGATTTGAGCTACATTACATAAAGGGCATTTGTAGCCAGCTTGACCTTTATTGCTGAAGTGGGACCAATGGACTTGTCTTAGGGAAAATATATAGATGTAGAATATAGAATAGCTATGTTCATACATTCTTTTTGCAGGCACATAAAATAAATCTGGTGTACATATTGTGTGTTGCGTTTATAGTACCCAAACACCATATAATACCCAAACATACGTTATCTCTTTGGAGTCTTTGTGTATCCTATTATAAGCTCAACTGGTTACACTGACTTGTTTTCCCAACCCTCTCTGATACATAAAGGATTTCTTTTCACTTTGCATCTTTCAATGCAAACAGCGTTGGAACTGTTGTTAAAATAGAGCAATAAATAGTATTTCTATGGCCCAATCTGCCACATGCACATGGGCCCATCGACCTCCGCCCTGGAGCAAGTGGCTTCCTCTCATGTGAGCCAGCTGGCATCAGACGTGTTTCTCAGGCTGGATAATGAACTATTAAATCAGTGAAGAAAACTGATGTAACACCGTAACCGTGGAGGCTGGGAAATGGCAACCAGTAGATCAGAGAAGGAATAAGATTCGGAGACTATAAATATGTCACCAATGTCACTGATCTCAGAATATATTTGGATCACATTCATGCAGTTTGTTGTTTTACTTCTATCAGAATATTTTGTTCAAAATATTGTGTTACTTTCTATTCACCTTCTGAACTGAAATTCACTTTAAAACAGATCAGTGAAGATGTAAATTTGATTTTTTTTTTTTAAAGTATCAGTAATTTGAATTAACTATCATGTTTTTCTGGTATTGTTTTGCACACAACCATGTCCAGCTAACATTGCCTTAACCCAGAAATGTAAAAAGCTAGATCCACAATACTCTTGAGTATTTATTAGCATTTAATGTGGATTTTATCACAGAATGATTAGAAAGATATGTGACAAAGTACAGACAAAGATAACAGATCAGAAGATTGATAGATCAACAGCTGGACAATCCACACACTCCACATTCACAGTTCTTTCTCATTTGCTCCTTTTGTTTTCCTCCTTCTGCAACGTTCTCTCACACAAACACATCGTGTTCCATGTGTGACAGTGGCGGCTGTTGACGGATCAGAACATGATGACACAGCGAGCAGCCACCGAGCATGCAAAGGGGGAAATCCCAATGAAACACTTCAGTCAAGGAGATGAGCGAGGGACAGCTGGCCCTGCTGACTGCTCACATTCAACCCACACACTGCATGACTGGGGAGCAGCACAGATACTAAAGGACCGGAAAGGTGTGTGTGTGTGTGTGTGTGTGTGTGTGTGTGTGTGTGTGTGTGTGTGTGTGTGTGTGTGTGTGTGTGTGTGACTGTGACTGTGAATATTAGTCAAGCAGGCAGAGCTCACTGTGCCCTCACCTTCTTTTTATATATGAGCAGGATGGAGAATCCATGTACCCTGTCAGCTCAAGACAGTGTGTACAACACACACACACACACACACACACAAAAGCTTTGCACATTAAAAGTGTGGACTGCCTGAAGGAGAGCAGTGGAGACAGCTGAAGTGTAAAAGCGTCTCTTCTCAAGCATCATTGAAAGTACAGAAGATAAGAGTATAAAATTGAATGCATAAAAGATTCCTTTAATTAGATATTTAATATATAATAGTGGGTGTGATGCCCTGTGGTTAAAAAGGGATACAATGATCTGGAATAGCGTTCTGGTGCCTCATGTCATTCCATTTGCCATTTTGTTTTACTTTGATAAGCTGGAAACTAGTCACAGAAATACAAAAATCTTAGTGAGGTGGATAACTGGACACAATCCCAGGCTCCGTTTCCACACAAACAAAAAAAAGTTGCAAAAGCTGTAGTTGTAATCAGTAGAGAAAGAATGCATGAAATGCATACATTCAGCATGTGGTGGAAGGTATTTGTCTCTCTGTAATTTTTTGTTCGGCTACATTTACGAATGGAGAAATTCCTGCTCTTATTCATATAAAAGTTCTTCCTCTCTCCTTCAGTTTGACCTGCATCTGACTGACTTGTATGTACTCCTCTTCCTCACTGTTACTGTAAGACAATCTGTGTGGAACATGTCATCAGTCCAGGCCCAGCCTGAGGACAGGACAGTCAGTCACACAACTGACTGGAGTGTAACTAACAAGCCAAAGGGGAAGACAGTGATGTTAAATTGTTGGGACTCTTCTTGAGCAGCTAAAGTGATACTCCTAGTGGTACAGGGCAAGTTTAGATGTTAAGACATGAAAAAATGTTTAATGTAAAGATGGCCTCACCTGCCTTCAAGCACTGGGCAACCTCTCATGTCATATAACCCTAGTTATAAACATGAGGGATGGCCAAAGGCAGAAAGAAAACAGTAACAAGACACACATTGTTTGTACCCCAAATTGAGTAACTGCACATACATTTTAAGGCAGGAATCCCATATAACTTCCATTTGACTGCTTTGCAGCAAGAACAGGTAAAGCAGTGGGTGGTGATCACAACAGAGGCAAAGGAAGTGAAGGGTAAACATGAAGATGCATGACTAAAAGGAGAGAGAAAGAATGGTGAGGCAGGCGAGACTAGAACAAGAGAGAACAGAGTAAACAAAGGAGAACACATGAGGAAAGGGCAGAAGTGGTAGGAGGGGAAGAAGAGCAGAGGCAATATACAAGCAGAAAAGGGGTGGAGAATAAGTAGAACAGAGGAAAGGTGAGAGTAGTGGAAATGGTGGGAGATCAGGATGGATGGGAGTCATGTCAAAGTAGAATCTGACAAGTATGGAGCAAGAATAGCTCCTAACAATGTAAAGAATATGAAAACTGTCCTCAGGTTCGTGTTTCTTCACCAGCACATTCTTAATAAGCATCTGTGAATTAATGGCATTTGTGTTCCCTGCGCCTCAAGGAGCTCCATGCCATTTGTACTGTAAAGCTGAGAGATGCATTTTGGAATTGTAGCTGCTCTAGAAACATGCACTTTAAGAGTTTCTGTTCTCTAAACCAACATAAGGCCAAAGACCAGTCAACTGTGTGCAGTCAGCAAAACACACACTGCTGCAAAACAAGGCAGAACAGCCTGGTTTCTTGTCTGACTGCCAAATGCACACACATTAATTTTGATTGATGGGTTAGAAATAAAACTGTTATCACAATTTTTGATAAGCTGTTGTGACATTACACTGCAGATTCAGATTAGATGTTTTATTTTGGTAACAAAGTGCACTGAAAGAGATTACACAGATTTACATGCAGGTAAATGAGCTTTTGCAATTTTTAGCTCTCTGGTCTGCTTGACAGAATGCAGCACGCAGCCTTGGTGGAGCTACATACTATTCAACTATCCTTCAATGACATTATAATTATTGATCTGAAAAACCTCAAGTTGTTGTGAGGTGGGTGGAACAAAGAACAATAAAACTGCTTCCTGGTCAGCCAACCTCAACACCCTGTGTAAAAACTAACAATTTTTTTTTTTTTAACTCAAACACTCTTACTGTACTTTTAACAGGATCAGCCTTATTTTGAAACTGCAACATTCTGCAATGTAAAAGAAAAGTTAACGGCATTGCCTCCACCTACAAACCGAAGAATACGTTCTATATTTAAAAAAACAAAAACAAAGTGGCGCTAAGTGGCAAGTTCACAACCGGATCCACGGAGCTGCAGCACCACCTGGTGGCAGCAGAAGGCATTGCATCTCCAGCCCAAAAAAGTCGACGCACCCAAAACCCGTGAAATGTTTATTAATAAACATATCTACAAGGACTATACGGTAAGTTTATAAAATACAACATTCAAAACGTTTGTATCAAGCTTTTTATTTGGTATACAGATATTCATAGATTTATACAGTATATATACTGTAGATATGTATATGTAACACATGTGCCACTGCAAAGTCACAGACAAACTTATTTTTTCTAACAAAAAACGGAAAAGAAAAAGTATATAATGTGCTTAATTTCAAAGAAGTGCTGTGAAGCGCTTGTAATGAATTATGACCAAAAGAGGAATGATGAGGTAACTGCCAGGCATGAAAACAATCACTTATAACAGTTGAATAATAATATCAGTAATAATGATAATAATGATGATAACTAATAATAATAATAAAATAATAATTCTTCAAACAGGCAACTGAGTATAGTGGCAACATGGACCCTTAGTGTCAAACCAGAGAAAAGCATTTAAGTCTATAACATACATACACACACAGTATGCATACAGACAGACAGTGCATCATAAATGTACAAACAGGAAGTCAGTCATCTATGAAAGAAAAAAATCGGATATTGTTCCCACATCTCTGATACATAACAGAAACTCACCTAAAAATCTCTCACTCACACACACACAGAAACATATGATCATGTACCACAGTCCAGCATTACAGGGCTGAGACATTTGTTGTGCATGTAGATGTAGACACAAACACACACCACAGCAAAAGAAGTGGTCGGGCAGGGTGCACTTAACCAACAGGTGAAAGGACATGCCTTCATGTGAACAGGCAACACTGATGGACAAAAAAAGTATAACGACTGGGGAACAGGGAATCTGATGAAGAACATATAAAAAAAAGAAAAGAACCAGAAAGAGCATGTCTCCTCCTAGGTTGCGCAAAATATTGCACCGTGATCAGGAAACACCTCAAAATCTGATCACCTTTCCGCCCAGGACCCTTTCTCTACAAAATTTAACTGAAATAATTTGAGAACATCCTGACATTTTCCACTGACAGACAAACATATAGAGAAAACAACAATGAAAACATCCTTGGTGGAGGTAATAAAAAAAACAAAACTGAAAAGGTAACAGAGTGGGAAGTTCCCCACAAAGACAAGGGAGTGGTGCGTGCGTGTGTGTGTGTGTGTGAACACGTACATGCACATCACTATATCAGGAGGATGTAGTGTGAGACAAGTTTCAAAGACAATTTGGAGTGTCTGGCTCCATCACGATCACTCGGAATCTCTCTGGACCTCAGAGGCGTCGGCCCGACAAATGGGACACGTCCGGTTGGCCTGAGGACAAAAAAGAGCAAACAAACACCTTTTCAGATATCGAGACACTACCAGGTCACAATTTTCTACCCAATGATCAAAGAAAAGGTTGAGTTGACCCTGGTGGTTGTAAGTGTGTGTGTGTGTGTGTGTGTGTGTGTGTGTGTGTGTGTGTGTGTGTGTGTGTGTGTGTGTGTGTATATGTGTGTGCGTAGGGTGGGCGCACCGCAAGCACTTACCCTCAGCCACTTGTCGACACACTTCCCATGGAACTCGTGACTGCAGGGCAGGACTCGCAGCAGTTGGCGGGACTCAAAATCACTCATGCACACAACACACCTGCAATGCAGAAATAATTTTAGAAAGACAGTAGTGGTTGAGGCACAATTATGGAGATCATTGAGGAAGTTGTTACGTGAAGAGGTCCATTTTAATTCTCTCTGAGAAGACGGACAGAGGGAACATCCCCTCAATAAAGTGCTGAGTGTGCGTTCACTCTCAACGAGTGATGAGCTGGTATTTTGTTGGCACTCACAGTGTTTGTTCAGACTGATGGTTATTAGGATTGAACCGGTAGGAAGGAAGCTGTTCGATGTCCCCCTTGGTCAGTCCTCTGAGTTTGGCCTCTCCAAGACGCTCAGCAAGGTTGAGGAGTGCCTGTGGAGATAAAAATGGATAAAATAAATAACAGAAGAATCAAAGTATGTATCGAAATAATGAAAACAGGCTCAGACAAACCTCATAATTCTCCACTTCTCCATCATCTACATCCAGCTCTAGACTGATTGCAGGACCTGTAGGCTGGACTGGCAGCATTGAACTACAAAGAAACAGAACAGTTCAGGTTACTTGAAAAATAAACGCCTCGCTTCGTGCCTATTCAGGATTTTTACATTATTTGGATTTGGCAAATACTTTGACTAATTTCTGTCTTGAAGGACCCACCCATATGACATTAATGATATTCCACCCTTTTGTAACAACAATGTGCAACAAAATGTGCTGTGTATACTGTAGTAGACATGTTTTGTTCTGTTACGTTAGCTGCACAGAGTAAAGCTTCATGTTTAACATTTACACACTTCACATTATCTAACTCGGTGTTCATAATGTTTGCTGGCTCACATGCTGAGCTGTAGAGGTAATAGTGTGTCTACTGTGTGGCTTCTGAAGAGATCATTTGTGTGACACATCAAGCATTCCCAGAAAACAACATTCAGAGGTTTGGTAGAAAATCAATCTGACACCGAGGTAATGCATAGACTTTGTTGTTCTGCAATCTTTTTCTGACATTTGGTTTACTTTTGAGTGCGTTTCAGTTTGACGTTGGGCGTAAAAAGCAATTATTTTTAGGTTTAGTGTTGTGCACGCAAGAGTCCTCTTTCCATGATGACTTTTCTTCTGTTAAGAGACATGTTCAAGCAAGCAAACAGCAATAAGTGCGTCTATCCTGGATACCCTGAGGGTAAGTAGTGTTCAGTGTTCATAATAAAATATTATAGTTACTTCAACACACATTTCAAAGATGGGGGAAAGCCAGAAGGGGAGCCACCTGACACCCAATACAGGGGGAAATCATTTGTTTATATGAAAACCTTAACTTCATGAGATACTGTATATTGCCCTTTTCTTTTGCAATCCCTAATCATGACAGTCATTCTCCAAGTGACAAAAGAATTAAATGAACAATGAAATTAATCAGAACTGCAGCAGTTAAGCCATAAATCTGATAAGCTGGGTCAAAAAAAATAATACGATTTACAGCTGATGAGTTACAGATGGGTATGATCATCAATAACAAAAACATTGCCTGCATCAATCTAACAATAAAATTAACAATTTGTGTCCTCTGGAGTTTAAAGTTTGACAACAGCATTCATACTTTTGACATTTAAAAGTGGTATGAAAGATTATAAAGCTGTTATTATAAAGGATATCATACCCTAACCTTAATTGTTGATGTTTTCAACAACAACAAAAATATCCGACAGGCATTTTCTATTAATTTCAAAATTAAAAAGATTGTTTTCAGTTGTAATTTTTTGTGAGAACCTCTTATCCTCCTCTGATTCTACACTATCTGAGGGAATCACTCCAAACCATCTACACTGATTGACTGCATACATCAGAACTGAATTTCAGCTGTTGTATTTCTGGCCAATACAAATGAAAAATAAAATCTTTTGTTTCTTAACGGTTTCTTCTTTTAGAACAAATGTCATGATTTACTTACAGGAAGTAAGGCAGGAGGCTGGGGTGGTAAGGCGAAGGTGGCAGTGGCTGTTGCGAGCGGTACCGTCGCCCCGGAAGACGCCGAGGAATAAAGTTTGGATAGGACTACAAGGCAGTCGACAACAAATTCATGACGAATCAGTCAAATTAATATTTTGTTTTCGCTGTACTCAAAACCTAACAAAAAGATACACGGATTTTATTTTTATGGCTCACCACTCCAAAAAACTCCTGTGGCAGAGGGTCATGAGAGAGGAAGTGAAGCTGGGTGGAGTGTGGTGTGAGTGCAGGGTGAGTGGCAGGAGGATAGTGGAGCCCAGCACCCAGAGACAGATGTTCTCCAAGCAGCTCCACGTCGTTGTCTATCCTTTGTAGCGGCTGGGAGGGGGGAGGATAAATAAAGACCGTCTGAGATTATTTCACATGATCTCAGCAACAAGAGCAAAACAAATCAGGCGCACTACAGAGAAATATCATTGGAGGTTGTCAAAAAATATTTAATAATAAGTTGCATGAATCAGTCTTGGTACCTCACTTTACCAGAATCTGTCCCTAAATTTAAATTATAGATTTTTGGCTGTTTTTTTAAATTAAATTCCTTGTTGGAACTTTTCAAGAAAAACTAATGTCCTTCAGCCAAACGCCTTGTGTTACAGTTCTGAATGTCAAGGAGCTACTTAGTCATGATCTGCTTTAGTAAGCATTTATTAATTGAAAATTATTCATGAATAGTGTATACGTGGTTGGACACAGTCTACACTTTAACAGTTTTCTGTCAAGACAAAAATCTTACCACTAATTTGTACTGAATTATAAATCTACACAACACAATTCTCGAGTGTTAAAACATGTTGGAGGGTGAAGATTTAAAGCTCTCCAAGAAGATGCTGACAGTCGCGCTGATTACTCACCGATCGAGCCTGCTGAGTTGGATAGGGTCCAAACTGTCCAGGCTGGGGCAGGTGAGGTGGGTGGTGGGACAAGTGTGTTGGTGGATGTGGGAGGTGAGGAGGTGGAAGCAGAAAGGCCGGGTCACCAGACAACAGGGATGGGAACGGATAGGACATGGGTAAGTGCTGCACAGAACAAGTCTGTAGGACCTAAATCAGAAACAGACAGAGGTCATTAGTGAAAACTCACAAATTTACTGAAATCTCTTACAGAAACATTAACACACCCACCGGAGGAGGAACACTGCAGACAGGATAGTGCTGTCCACTGAAGACAACTGAGCATGCTTGGATCTGCTGAGGGGCAGAACGAGGCGGGAGGGCAGATGGTGCTCCATGTGGAGACAGAGGATATGATACTGGAGCGGTTCCCTGGAAACAGAGATAAAGGGAACAAGGCCTTCATCTTCATGCTGAAAAGAAGATCCCTGACCAACTTTAAAGGCTACTCTTAATGTAAACCTTTGTTCAACTTTACTGATATTTTGCTTTTCCTTTTTAGTGATCTGTCCAATCATCTTGTTAAATATTGAATATGATGTGAGTAATCAATTCTGTATCTGGGTAAAATACTGTAAATCATAAGTAAAACAATTTTTTAAGTGTTAAGTTTCCATTTGCCAGTAAACTTTCCTCTATCACAGCCAAAAAAAATATTTTGTTGAATTATGCCCTACTGTACAAAAATAAAAAAAGAAAGTCACACAAGTGAGACATGCCAAATACTCAATCCACATTAACTTAATTAATATTTGCTGTATGGTAACAATTTCCTCAACATATGAAATGGAAAATAATTTAACTTTCAGTAGCTGCACTATTTTAACAATAATTACTGTGAATAATCGCTGTGCAGCAGAACTGAAGAAAAAAATTAATGAACAAAATGCCTTTTGTTACACTTCTTTCAGCAGTTTAGTGGAAAATACATCAGAAGCCCTGCTCCCAGTTAATTCACCTGTTCATGGAGGTCCAGCACTGCACTGCTCTGCTGCTGGGATGGGTGGGGATGTGGGTGCTGTGGGTGGGCCGCAGGATGCAGAAGCCTGGGAGACAGGTTGGGTGAATGATGTAGGGGCCTCGGGGAGGGGTTCAGGGGACGGTGACCGGGGCGCTCTTCCAATCCAGGCCCCAGCCCCCGGGGAGCTTGCTGGTTGTACGGTGGGTAGCCCTGAGGGATCGCCGGGAGCCGGTAGTTCTCATCTTGGTGGCCCGATGACAGGCCGTGGTGGGAGTGCAGGTGCTGGTGGTGATGGTGGGCATTGGGATGGTGATGATGATGGTGGTGGTTGTTGTTGCTGTTGAAGTGGTGGTTGTTGTGGGCATGGTGGTGGTGGCGGCTCAGGCGGTCTCTCCGTCCACGGCGTCTCATTTGAGGGCTGAGGGGATGATAGAGGGAAAACAAAAAGAAAGAAATGGAATAAGAAGGTCAAGATTAAGAGGATGTCTCTAACTCATTAAACTCAGTGTGGTGCGTAATGATTCCATTACAGCTAAAGGCTCTGGGTAAACAAAATACAGGGAATATGATGCTGTAAATGAAATCAAACAAAAAGGGCTTTCCATCACACTTCTGTTTGCCAAATATTAGACAAACATTAGTTTACAACCCCAAAATTTAGATGCTGTGTAAAATGTACGCATAAATGGAAGGGGATGTTTTTCATAAAACAAATTCCATTTTTAACTAAAAATAACACAAAGACAACAGATCAAATGTTTAAAATAAAGAAATCAAATTGTTGTCCATTATTTTGAATTGACAACCACGTTTACCTTTTTTGGAAATGGGTTTGCCTGTCACAAAATCACACTTTTTTTTAACAATGCCAACAGCCTTAGCATCATGTCATTCCATCACACTAAGCATAGAAGGCAAGAAAAGAATGTAATTAAAAAAAAATCTGGATTACTCTTACTTTAAGGTTAAATAACAATTCAGTGAACAAAATAGCATAAATAGTATCTGCTATGTTTGTCCTCCACTTACCTGCGTCGGTTGCGTAGAGGTGTGTGGCATCTTTCTGGCATGTAATGGGGGTGTGGTCTACGACTGGGAGGAAGCTCCCAGGGGCGAATGGGAGAGGAAGGTGTAGAGGGAGGGGCGGAGTTTAGATCCAACAAAGACTGTTGAGAAAGACGTTGCCGTTTGGGGCTCGGACTGTCTTCCATCTGCACACAGGGGAAACGCAGATGACAAAATAAGAGAATAATCCTTTAAAAACCAGGAGCAAAGCAAAACGATAAGCTGGGGCCATGTTTCATACTTACTTTGTCCCGATCCTCGCTGCACACATTATCTGGATGAAAATGTAGTACTCCTCCTGCAGGCCACAGAAGAAAAAAATGATAATCCAATAAAACGGGTCAGCCATCTGATACACAACACCAACAAGACACCAGCTGTCTTTGATGTTGTTGTTAAGATCTCACTGGATGCCAAAAAAATGCCCATCTTCCTGATGAAGCCTGGCAGATTTGCTTGAACAGACTTTAAACCACAAAGCCCAACAGTGATGAGAAAAAGAAGACAGCTTTAAACTCCTCTGTCCTAAGCGAGACTATATCTTCCAAACGGACTTTCGAACTTCCTGCTATAAAGAAGCAGTCAAGACACTAGCCTCATCCTCTGGCTTCACAGAGTAATCATTCCCTCCGATTCACCAAGAAAAGCCCGTGCTGCCTCAGAAAAAGCCACACATATTCACCACATACCAGACAGTCTTAATGTTGTTTGAATGTAAATACTGTTGTCTAGAGTTTCTCATTTTCTCCAGGCTTCCATGTTTAGTATCAATAAGGTGAAATTATTCATTGATTAGTCAGTTGAAGAAAATTTCACCTCCAATCTTTTAAGACGTTTATGAAAAGGAAAGATGGATAGTATTTTCTGGTTTTGGTTCCTCAAATGTGAAGAGTCGGTCCATTTCTCATTAAATATTGCAGTACATTAAATTTGTTTTAAGACTGCAAAGTGATCTGAAGACGTCACACTGGGAAAATTTTGAAGGCATTTTCAAAAAAAATTTTCCTGTTTTTTTCCTCTTTTTGTGGTGAAAAACTGATAGTTCTCCAATGACAAAAAGATCATTGGAAAAATACTCCCAAAAAATGAATGGAAATAATACTTTTAAAATAAAATACCAATAAAAACATAACATTTATCTTTAAAAGACCACAATGCTCTTCCAGCTGTTTATTGGACAGTCCAAATGTGCAATCTGGATAAAGCATGTGCAGCAGTTGAAGAAAGATGTCCTTGAACTAAGCTGACAAGAGTTTCTTCCAAGCGGTCCCTCAAAAACCTTTAATCACCAAGGAGAAAGAGGAAAAAATCTCCTCCCCTTATCACATTTCCCTCTGTGGCTCCCTCGTCCAAGCAGCCCCTTCTTCTCAGAAACAACACATCTGAAAGCTCTCCCCACCCCTTTCTTGTCTTTGTGACGCCACAGAGGAGCCATGTGAAGTTTGCCGATAGTGACAGCTCAAAGACGGCCACCTAGTGGCTGTGGCAAAGCAAGAAATGTTTGGCTGACTGGCTAGCCAACTGCTGGGGCCAACACACTGTTTTCATCTACCTTCCATTTCCTTTTGTACCTCATAGGAACCTTGACTTCAGTCAAACTGTTTGTTCATGCTGTTTTTTGCTGTTTGTTCACTCAAGAGGCGACAGGAGAGTAAGCCAGACTGAATGAGTTCCGTTGGTAACTAAACATTCATGGGAAACCGAACATTTCATTTGTGATAGAAAACCAAGTCAGATAACCACAAAGTGGACTTGATGGTGGAAGCAATATGACTGTCTACTAAAGCCAACCTCAAACGACAGAAGTTTTAACCAATCATGAAATTATGTTTCATCACGCAAATAGCAGAATCTACACTGATCATGTCAAACACGCACATGCTGTGAAGAAAAAAAACATGTCATTAAAAAGTAAACAGTATCATGAAGATCTTTGTGCCCCAGGAAACATCAGAAGCATCACATCCCGATTCCTTCAGAAGCAGTTCTGCGTCGGGAACAGACACATTTATAGGAAGTAGAAGGAAGATGAGGAGAAACGGGGAGGATGAAGAAAAGGCCAGGCCACAGTCAACCAACTATTCATCAAGAGCAAGGGGTGAGGTTTTATCTGCCAGATTAAAGTGGGTCAAGGGTATTGTGCTATCCAACAATAACTCAACAGTACACCAAAAGGTGCGCTGTTGCTTGGCAGCACTGTCAAGCTGCTCTGGGATGTCTCACCCATCAGACATAGTGATTTCTGATCATCCAGATTGTCAATTCTTAAAAGTCACTTGTTTGTAAATTATCCCACATGTCCACGAGTTGATCAAAAGGTGTAAGGTTGCATCTGTAAACAGCACATACTAACAAATAATCTCGACCAAACAAAATTCTATTTTGCCTTGATTGACCATAGCAGTGAGTGTGTGTGTGAGTGATTGCTTGTCTCTATGTGGCTCCGCGGTACACTGGCGTCGTGCCCGGAGTGTCCCCCGCCTCACACCCTGAGACTGCCGGGATAGGCACCGGCTCCCCCGCGACCTGCGTAAGCGGATTAAGCGGGTTAAGGAAATGACTGACTGACTGTCAGGAAGGGCTAAATGAGAAGAAATTGGCCCATTTGTCCTGCAGTGTAGCGTTAGGGCTGGGGACAATTCACTATTAGCCTGGGCTCAGACTACACACTTTTGGGCCAATTTCATTTTTGGTCTCCCTTCTCAGAAAGCCGAGGAGACATCTGGTTTGGGATTCCAGAATGCAGCTCAGATCATATAGCAGAGTGAAGAGTCACAGAACCAGTCTTAAATACCAACTAAACTACCTTTATATTCATCAGAGTTACTATTGTTATTTAAACGTGTTTAATATTTAGGATGTAAAATCTAGATTAGTACTGGACAAATGTGTTCCTCGATGAACTACAAAAACCAATGAGAAACATCTCAGAGATGAGCGTGCTGCTAAGCAACCGTAAACATTCTGGCAAGCGAGGATTACTTATGCACTTCAAATTGAAAGAAACCGAATCTTTACTCTATTTTCACAGACTAAACAACTCATGTTGACTGCTTCTCCAGTGCTACTTTCCAATCCAGACTTATTTAACCTTGTTTTTCTTGTTGCACCACAACAGTATATATTTATATTCCATCTGCTTCCCCACAAGATAGATCCCTCAAAATAGTGTATTACCCTGCCAGTACAACTGTCTTAATAATATGCAATAGAGGGTGAGGCAACTGTATTTTCAAATCATGTAGTGCATTCATGTTTGAATTCAGGAAAGAGCATCTTGACGTTTCTCATCCTGCATGTGATGCATTATACAGTCTGTTCAAATGAAATCAAATTCTGGGGTGATGCTTGCATTATTTAGAACAATACAGCTTATCCACATAATGTGTAGAGATCTAAGATGTTAACAGTGTTAGTGAAGATTTTTAAACACTGGTTTCTATTTGCTTTAAATGTTGACACACTGTGGGATTATACATCCACTATCAAAGTTACACTGGGTTACAACATGATAGACACTGAGGGAGTGGAAGAGCAGGAGAGAAAAAAACTAAAAAGGGACAAACTCTCAATGCCCCAAAATCCAACTCTGACACATTGATGCAGAGTTGTTTACAAACACAAGCAAGCAGACAAACAGGAAATCTTTAACATATCGGGACACACACAAACTCTCTTACACTGAACTTTTAAACACATGCACGCTCACACACAAACACACACACCTGTTATGGAGGAAGAGATATGCAGCTGCTGAGTAGGAAGCAGATCACACAGCTGTGAGATACGTTGTTTGTCATTTACACAAACCCCTCTGTAGTCTCTCAATTTGGGAAGAATGCATTTTCATATACTGTGTGACCTTTGCGTGGGTTATTTTGTGTTTTTAGCAACAGTACTGCTTTTACAAAAAAAGAACTCATTAAAAGACTGCTTTCATTCATTCACTGCACTTTTTCTGCCTTTCAGAAAACCAAATTTGGTATCACTGTCACTTTCCAACGGTTACAGATGGAAACTTGCTGAACACCACTGTTGAAAACAATGAAATGATCACTTCACCACTTCATGTTGAAAATCCCCTCTCAGTTTGATTTTGAGGTTACAGTGCATTTTATCATTGTATTCTTAGTAAGTTTAAGTTGGTTAAGGAACTGTGCTGTGGACAAGAAACACCCACTGAAGAACTGTTTGAATGAGACTGAGAAATACAAGTAAGTTTTAAATAACACAGTGAAGGAGTCAGCAATGTGCCAACACAACTACTTCCTCTGTTTCATCCAGTGAACTGAAAGTCCAATCCTTCATCAATCCACTTTAGCCTGAACCACTTGATGAAACATCTGTTAGATGTTTCAAGGATGATATGGAGCTGAACAATGCATAAAATGTTTTCAATAGTATTAAGACTTATTGATCAAAAACCTGATGTTGAACTAAGAAAGGAAGATAGTCTGCATCACAACACTGAAACAAAACATTTCAAGGTACATTTTAACATTTCAAACTCATCTTATACAGTTTGTGTAAACAAACAGAATGAAGAAGATGGAAACCACTAAGACACCACTTTTTTCTCTAATTTGACAAAAAAGCACAAACGGTTTCTAAATTCCATTAACTTACCAATTTACAGATCACAAAATTTCTATATATTCAGATATCCTTTCTAAATAAAAAAAATAATTAAACTGATTACCTGTGTGTTTGTGTATTCATTTATCCTGCATTTGTTTGCATTCATATCTTCTGTGCTGTATGTGGAAAGTGCAAATTCCAAAAGTGTGAGTGAATGTAAATGAGCAGTAGATATTTAAACGCAATTTTCTTCCAGGATTAATAATCGATCTGTCTATCCATCTATCCATCTCATGACTTTGTTTTGAGTCTGAGAGTGACAGAACATGCATGAATTCTACATACATAAAAAACAGCAGTCTTTAAAAGGTATGAAACAAGCAAGGCAAGGAATACAAGGCAAAGTTCATGAAAGTGGTTCGTCCTGTTCACTTGAGTAAATGCTGTTCAACCCTCCACAGCAGAACCAGCACTACAAGACCTGACATGGCATACAGCTGCCTGCTGAACAAAAGGCGGCGGAGAAAGCCCCACAGCCTTTAATGAAATATTTCAAAACACTGTTTGGATGCAATTACTCTGACTGAATCCCAGAGGGACTGTGTCTTCTGTGTAGTAAATTATGTGGTCGGGCTGATGGCCCTGTTTGCTGAAGCCCGCTTACCGGCTCCAGGGTTCCTGTGGGCTCCGTGCGCTGCGTGGTGTTGTGGCCCCGCGGACAGGTAGTTCGCGTGGTTGTGCTGCTGCTGGCTGTCCGGGTAGCTGCGACCGCCGTGATGCGGCGCCCAGCCGGAGTTGCCTTGCTGCGGGTAGCTCACTCCTCCCCCGCTAGCGCTCATTATGCTCCCGGTACCGGTCGCGTTGCCGCCTCCGTTGGCTCCGACATTGACGTTCAGGCCAAAATGATAGAAACCAGATCGAGACCGCGACCGGGTCCTCGGGGGGTCCATGGTGGAGGATGAGGGAGGTGGTTGATGGACGTGATGAATGTAGGATGGAGACAGACCCCCGGAAACGTACAAGGGACTCCCTCTTCACAGCGCTCTTCTTGGCGGCTCTCTATCCACTAGTTACCCCAGAAGACAACCAGCGAGTGTTTTCTGATGCATTTAAAGCTGTTGTTTCAGAATAAGATACCTGGAAAGAGCGGGATCAGCCCTCATACGTCGCAAAAGCACCATTTGCATTATACACACCCTCTCCTTTGCTTTGAAAAGCCTGTTTATTTGCACAGCATAAGAAGGTGTACAAGCCGTTTTTAAAATTTACGCAGTCTAAAATTCATAATATTTCAAAACGGCAGTCACTAAGACGATTTTATACAAGTTAGTTAGCAGTTATTTCAAGTCATTACAAAAAAAAACAGCAACTGGGTCCCAGGTCGTGTAGCGATGTCTTTTCAAAATGGAACAGTTTGGGCTTTTTCCCCCCACTGTAAAATTAAGTATTTTAAAGGAAACAGTCGCACGCAATTCGCTTTTAAAACAAAGGTTTCATTAATACCGAATCTCCTAGCTGACAGCTGCAACTCGATTTAAAGCGTGTCGTTCCTTCTCTGCCACGAAAAGCTTTTCAAGTTAATACATCCCTAAACACAAGATGGCTAGCTGTCGAGCGCTAGCAGACTAAAGGAACAAGCTACTCAAATGCTTGTTAGGAAAAAAAAAAAAGTTAATTACGTGTGTCCGTGAATAAATTGCAACTAAACTACAATAGGTAACCTACTCAGTTGTAAAGTTACACCCCTCTGCGCTGGCTTATCAAGGTTAGCACAATTTCGATTTTAAAGCTAGTTCGCGGCTAACAGGAAGCGGAGTCTAGAGGAAAAACAAGTCCAATAGTTCCGACATTACAAGCTAGCTAACGTCGCAATGTGTCGAGGTTAGAATAGCCGTAAAACAGTGTTAATAGCGGATTACCTCAAACCGGATGCCTAGACAGATAGCCACCTTATCTGTCAAATGAGGTGGACAGTATTTGTCCAATTTAAATCTCCTCTCACATTTGCTATCGAGTGTTTTCTCTGGTCAGCGGGGAGTGTAGCGAAGATCAATCAATGGGAGTTTCGCATCTCTACTAAGTCCACTCAATCGATCACAGAAAAATACGTAGCTCTTCCCAGCAATAATCTGTAACGCGTTCCGAAATAAATCATAGTAGACCAGCTGTATTGGAATATAATTTTTATCAAAAGCTGGTCAGAACAGGATTTGATAAATTAACAGCGATTGAGGCCGATTTTGAGTATCACTTTTTTCGTAGGATTCGACTAGTTCGGACTGGCAAACCTCTGTCTACTGCTCAGTTCATTAATAATTCAGCAGTTTCATACCCCTAATATTATCAGACAACGCTTTGAAAGCCGCTGCCTTGGTATTCTTTCTTGTATACTCGTGAAGCATGAAGACTATCCTCCTTTTGAAGGGAAATTCACGTTAAATGTTAAATCTTTCGGCCGTCTTCTTGGAGGAATGAAATATGATTTAAGTAGATTCTTATCCGTTATCACGAATCAAACATCACTTACCCATCACCTACCTAATGAGGACACACACACACAAGTCGTCTTCGGAGATTCATGTTTGTTATTTATTCAGTTTCCTTTACAAAAACCAATCAAACTTCTGTGATCGACTGTATTTCAAGTATTGTACTGACTAGTATTATATTTATACTGTATATTTTAAAATCAAACCCCACTTCATGCCGAGCAATGGCAAGCAGGAGAAACATGGAACAAAACAGTAAGTTGAATTTTTTTGCAGTCAGTAAAATATATTTTCCAAATAAGGTTAAGATACAAATATACATTAACCGACTGTGAATGACCAACCTTCAACTGTATAAGCTAATCTTTCAAAGAAAATAAATAAACCACTTGATCAAACATGGGTATAAAATCAAGCATATGTACAGAAACTTTTTAAAAAATCTATTTCTATCGTCTTCGATGTCGCACTCTTTGTTCAAGGGAAGACATATAACTAGAGGGATACCAATCATGCTTTATTCCCCTTCTTCTTTTAAATCTCTCTGTTTCTCTGCTTTTCCTGGTCCTTCTTCCACCCTCCTCATTTCCCATCTTCATCTTTGGTGAGACTGTACACTGACCATGGAGTGGGGACCTGAAGGGGACTGCAGTGTCCACTTCTTCTTCAAGGTTCCCTCTGGATCTAACCATTAGTCCACTTTCCCGTCTGGCTTGAGCTTCTCTCCTTAGTCTCTTCACCTCCCGTCTTTCTCTGCGCTTCTCTGGCCACGTCTTCCTCCTGTCAATACGACTGCAGGTTTCCTGCTTTGTCCTGCTCCTGCCTTGTCCTGTGTGACTCTCCTCACCACTCCCTTGTCTGGGTTCAGGGTACCTCTGATCATTCAGGGATCCTGAACTCATAACCTCTGAGAACAAAGTAGTGACAATATTCCTTAAAAATAAGAACCTTGGTTGGTGGACAATAAGTTGAATTAAACACACATGATATCTGTTTCACAAACATGATGAATTGTGTTTTCTTTTAACTGCCTGGAAAATACATTTTTAAAGTGTCTTCAAAAATATTTGAGTTTTGTGAACTACGAAGATCTTAATTGAGAATCTGGGTAATTTATTACCCATTTTATATTAAACTGATAACTTGTTTGTTATCAGTTTAATATTCTCGAAACTGATAACAAACAAGTTATCAGTTTCAAGACTATTAAACAGGCTTTTGTCTTCATTAGTAGGCATGTATGATGAAACACTGAGTGAATTATCTATGCTGGTTAATTCACAAGAGGAAATATTAACAAAAATGTGATATATTTAACTGACTACTTTTTTGCAACAAAGTGAGATTATCTACATAACATCCTTGAACGGTAATAACATTTTGTTTTGACATATTGCAAATGGACATTAATGTGTTGATAGCAAAAAGCTCTGAAATGCGTGGGACAAGACTAAAAAAGGCAGATAAACTTAGACCCAACAACTGAACGGTTTCCACTGTCACTACGAAAGACTTGACCGTTGTCTATGGAACTTTATCCCGTTACCCCATCAACAAGAAACTGGAGAGAGCATCTACTTCATGTTACAATGAAAGCAAACCATGCAAAAAGACCTTTGGATCAGTAGCTTAAATTTTCCACAAATTTTCTTGTTTAAAAAAAAAAAATTACAGGTACACAAATTACAATTTATGTAAATGTTTGTTTTATTGTGTACTGAGTGTAATAGTAATGTATATCCTATAATTTTCTCCATGTTATATCACCTTTGGCTGTTTTCTGTATCCTGCATCCTTCATTTTGGAGGAGGTCTTCATTGGTGTCGTAGTGGGAAACATATGGAAGTGAAGGAGAAGTCCCACCAATCATCCTCTTTTTAGTGCACTCCTGGTACCAACAGAGAGAAAGAGGCATTAATGTGGGGGCACAGAAAGAGAAAACATGATGGATGGAAAAAGATGATGGAGAACGGTGGTGTAACAAAACCCAGGATATTGCTACATCTTGCAAGATCATTGTGTCAAAAAGTTCTAGTGTCTATAATGTGTATTCCTGGATAGTAAATTCCCATTTTTAAATTTTCTGTTGGGGGCCCTGGTAATATTTGTTAATAAAAGTGGACTGAAGACACAGGCTTTTGCTTCCAGGTCTATTGTTTTTTAAGAGTCCTTCTGTATTGAATGTTATGTCAGAATGATTGATATTTAGGGAGCATTAACTGTGGTCTCTCTCTATGAAGGACAAGACATGTTTACTCTGAGGGGCTGGTGGAGTGTGCAACCAGATGTTTGATCTGAATGAAAATTTGTCAGTGACAGAACAGTTTATTAAATATTCAGAAATGCTTAAGGTCAAATTTATTTACCTAGAGCAGTGTGCTACTGCAGAAGTCAACTCAATGAATTTTTCATCGAGTGTTCTTATAGACCTAACAATCCCTGAAGAGCAACAACTTGCCAGCATCAACAAGGTAAAAAACACACTTTTAACTGGGTGGCTGCTTGAAACCATAAATAAAGTGTTTCTGAGTCATTTCTGCCTCTCAAGAGCCAAATATTATCAGCTTACGATGTTTGTCCCTCTGATGATGTAACACAAAGAGATTCACAGACCATAATAACACAACGGTCATGCTCGGAATTGGAAGTTTAAATGCTTGAAATGCTAATGGCGTCACATGTTTTAGGCGCGTTTTTACTTTAATTTACATTTTTCCAATTGTGTCATTGAATACTAACATTAGTTAGTATTCAATGACACAATTGTTTAAAAGTAATCAAATATGTGATTTAACACTAAAATTAAGCCTGAGATTTATACAGATTTTAAATATTCTCCTTTTAGGAGGTGATCAGTAAGAAAGCAGTGACATTTTAACAATTGGTTCTAACCAATATATTCATACATTTTTAACCGGAAAACACAATGATATTACATTATCCTTGTAATAGTAGCCTCTGAGCTTCAAAACTTGAGCTGGAAGTCAGATTTAAATGGTTGCCATGCAAATATGGCAACAATGAGCTGGTATCTCCTCCAGGGTGTACCCTGCTTTTACCCATAACTTGAAAGGCAGATAAGAGAGAATTATAATCATCTCATCTATGAGAAAATTAATGGATGAATTCGAAATTTCAATAGAGAATTATGGACCAACTCATCACTCATCAAGTCAGTCAGTAAGTCACACAAAAGCATGCAACCAGTGCAGAGGGAGACATGAGAAACAGATTGAAGAATAAGACAAAAGAAGAATAAGAGATTAAGGGGAATGGCAAACGTAAGAAGGAATGAAGAGATACTAAAAGAGAAGGATTTCTTTCATTAGACACTTACATAGCCGTAATGACCCCTCTCAGAGCAGTTGAAACAGTGAGGGAGGGATGTATGTTTGAGTGAGTGGACAGGATGATGTCTGGTTGGAACCCCTAACCTTATCTGGAAAAAAATGTTTAAATGTAAAAAGGAATATAGGTGATGTCATAACACAAATCCATGAATACAAACTTTATCATTTCACCAAACGCCCACACGCATACCTACAGACAATCTGTGACCAATTCACATACGTTGTATGTTTTTAGAGGTGGGAGGAAGCCGGAGGACCCAGAGAGAACCCACGCAGACAAGGGGAAAACATGCAAACTCCGCACATCAAAACCAGAACCTTTTTGCTATGAGGCACACAACCCACTACACCCCCACGGCACTATTCTATTTAACCCAATTAAATTTGGTTTTATTTGAAAAGTTAGGTTTTGTTCTGAATGTTTTGATGTGCGATTGCAATCGTCTTGTCTAAAAGATGGATAGATGGATGGATGGATGTTTAGAAAGATTGGTGAATTCTGCTTAGTATGGGCATTAGATCAACTTCAGCTCACCGTAAAGTGGTATTGTCTCCAAGTATCAGGGCAGGTCTAAGGGAAAAAGGAGAAAATTACTGTTTACTAGCATAGCCAACGTATTGCCTGACCATAGTGAAGATGAGAAACTGTTTGTAAAGATAAAACATATCTAAAAAGAGGTCCACTTATGCCTGAGGTGAAGGAGTGTCAACAATGCCAAACCCTCAACTTTCCTTCAACATGGCAACACACTTAGGAGCAATCACATGGGCCAGCCTCAGGGGAAAGATCTGTAACTCACATCAGAGAGGTGCCCTGCCATACCACAGCGCTGGCAGTGCTGGTTCCACATCGGGGGCCTGTCACAACGTGTGAAGCCATGTGATGGAAGGCCACAGCTGGAGCAGGGGCGGCCAGGACAGTCCCTCTGGATGTGGCCCTGGGTTCCACAAAGGATGCAGATGGGACATTTCTGTTGACACAGAGACAACATGTTTCTGCTTACAGAAAAACTGAGCGTTAAAAAGTCTTCAATCAACCCGGAACTACAATGAAACATTTTTTAATTTATGGTGGCCTGTGAAGGATAGAAACATTAAAGATAAGGTAAAATAGTCAGTTCAAACAAGATTCAACATAATACGTTATAAATGAACGGTATTAAATACCATCTGTTTTACAACTTCAAAGCATAATGTCTTACAAAAGCACAGTAATATATTTACTGTTTAAGTAGTTGAAAATAAAATAGTTTGGAAACACTGAAAGATGAAGAGAAGAGTGAGCAGAGAAGAAAAAAAGAAAAGAAAAAAAAGAAAAGAAAACAGAACAGATTTGTATCTTAAGTATCTTAGACTTAAGTATCTTAAGTATCTTAGACCAAGCAAGTTTATTTTTAGAACTCTAATCTATGAGTTACATTTATTTATCAAAAATCTTAAAGGAAACATGGGCGTGTTCATTTACCTTCTGGTAGTAGCAGCTTTTGGCAAGGTGCCCTGTCTTGTTGCAGATGTTACAAATCAAAGCAAGGCCAAAATAGCGGCTGGGGAGACACCAATTATCACCAGACTAGATAAAAAGAGAACAAAAACATGACAGACACAGTTCAAAAGTCTGTTTTTGGTGTGTGCTGACAAATTAGAACACAGACAATGAATGCTTATTGATAACTATCCTCAGTACACAAAACAGTTTGTTTTAATATTTTTTTCAAAAATATCATTGAGAAATATTTTAAGTGTAACACATTTTCTATATATGAATAAAATTCAAAAAAATGGAACAAAATTTGTTTTAAATGTTTGACTATATAAAAAAAATGTAAATAAAATAAAATAAAATGAAAATACAGTCCATCTCAACACATACTTCAGGTAAAACTACAGCAGAAGGCTGATACCTGAAAATAAATGCATATTATGTTACCTTGTCTTTCTCTGATACAAGCCAGGCATCCTTTGCTTTTCCATCTATAAAACAGAGAATGAGAAACAAAAAACATTGAGTTGTGTAGACACTAATGAAGTATATTGTCTAATAAAAGCCAATGCATTCTCAAGCCTGAAGCTTCTCACAATAACCAACTTTGCTGAAACAAGTGCTCCTGTAACCAGTTGGCATTTCATGAATATTCCTATGTACAAACGTACACTTTCCAAAAAGTTTACACATTCAAAAAAAGTTGATTATGAGAGGACTGCAAGGAAGTTAAGACACCAAAAAAATACTATTATCTAGAATACAGTGGTGGGCGGTCAGGGCCAGCAAGGCCTTCTCTGCTGGTCTAACATAAAAAGAAATCATGATATTTATGATAACAGTTAATTATATTTTAATGCATTTCCTTTAAATACATATATTCAAATATGTGTATAAATTTATAATTCTACATTTGGATGTATGACATAGACCAAAAGTGGGTCAGTGTTCTATTTTAGGTTAGAGAGGTTTTATCCAATCAGAATTCAGCTAGCTTGTGTTGCCAGGTTGAATGAAATCTGCCCAGGGCCTTCAGAATCTAGAGTGCAGGTTTCCCTGCACTGTGAGTGAACGGGAACATATAGTTAATAGACAGATGAGATAGCCAATCAGATCACGAGTTGGTGAGGCTAAGGCCTTCTAGCTGGCCTCACGTTCACCTGAGATGTACGTGTCGTGTGATTGGATACTCACTCTGAGAAGGCGGCCCTATGCAGACGCACATTTGAAGAGAAGCTCTATTGAGAGGACGGTCCGATCCCTGAAGGAGCTAACTTGTTCTAGCTAACCTGTTCTAGCTAACGGAGAGTTTTTGAGGACAGAAAGAAGAATGGATTTTGTGTTTAAATAAGCCGTTTAAACAGCTGTTTCGGTGATTACAAGAATTTTATTTATATGATTTTTAATATTTAATGTTTTTGTAATTCAATTTAATTTATATCAAATCAATTGTAACGAAATAAAATGACAAATAAACTAAAAAAAAAATCTTGCTCTTTTGCGATGCGTGTAAATAATGTGGCACACTTACTCAGCTGTGTGATTGTGGTGGAAATACACAAAGAGGCTTGTTTCCCTACTGGAAAATAGCTCATTTTATACATTGACTAGTTGACTACATCGGTGGCAGTGGTGGGAGCAGCTTATAGTATTATAGTTTGTATTTATTCACGTTTGACTAAATAGAACATAACTGAAGGCCTAGGTGTGAAATGCACAGCCTGCCACTGCTAGAATGTACTGTATATATTCAGTATTGCTAGAAGAAAACTAAAAACATCCGATCTGACGCCTTTATTGTTCATAAGCTAAAAAGAGCTTATTTATTTTGACATACCAGCATTCTGTGAAGCGTCCTCTTGCAAGATTATTGTACATTGTACTGTACGCTACTGTGCTGGTGGCCCTTATAACATCACCATAGCACACACTCCAACGCATTGATGGATTGATTGATTTATTGATAGACTGATTGATTACAAATAATTAATGCAGATTAACTTGAATTATTTGTGTATTATTTGTAACAATTATATGAATATTATTATAATACATATTCTTAATTGTGACTTCATTTGTTAAGTACTAGTTGACTAAATATTTTAAAAACGTCAGCTTGATATTTGATGTTCATCAAATCTGCTGTATGTTAACCATGTATTAGCAACATCTTTACAAAACATGCGTGGTGGCAGTTAGAAGGTTGGCAGTGCTTTTCCTGATGAAATAACCAACCAAGCAACAAGTAACCTAGGAGCAAAGATCCAAGGATTGATTACATGTCAAAAAAGATCAAGAAATAAGAAATAACGAGGAATAAGAAAGATATAATAATACAGTAAAGCTAATAAGATGGAATGATTTTGCAGGGCCGCGACTTGGTGAAAGTTTGTGAATTGTCAGGAGAAGCATTGTACACTCACTAAAATATCTCTGCATAACTTTATGTAAAAGTTAAATGTGGAGAAAAAAATCTATCCGCGCACAACTTTATACATATCGTTAAAACAATGTCCATCTATTGCTATCAATTACTTTAACCCTCATGCAGTTACTGGGTATGATGAAGTGATCAGTTGATGTATTGGTGTTTTCTGTTTCTCTCCAGGCAGAATTATCCAAAAACTACTAATCATTCTTCTAATAAAGTTGAATTTTCACTGACAGAAATATTAATAATAAATTATATTCTGATGTTGGACAGGGTTAGATGGAGGCTATTTATTTGCTGTGGCGACCGCTGAAGGGAAAAGCTGAATGGAAAAGAAGTATTCTGATGTTGACTCATTGGATAAAAAAGCTGGTTCAACTTTAGAGTGCACTACATGTGAGCAGAGCAGAAATTACATCGTGATCTATACAAAATATGTATGCCAAGCTTAATTTAGGTACCGAATAGAATGAATGAGATCATTAGTCTCACCTTCTTCTCCAGAATCCTCCTCATCGCTGTTCCAGTAGCTCAAGTTGAGCTGGATGTTCGAGTCTCCCAACTGCGCATCTCTTCCGAGGATCATCCACTCCTCGATGTCCTGGTCCTCCTCCTCCTCCTCTGAGTCTACACTGGGGATGGTTCCGCTCGTCTTGGCGTTTCCAGAGGGAAACGCCAAGACGAGCGGAGGAGAACTTTCTCTTCTCAACCGTGAAAACTGGTAGTCCTGTTGACTGAACTTAACCTCTCCGTCATCTTCTGAACTACCGGAGTCCTCGAAAAAGAAGAGCTCGTTTTTACCAACACCCTCATCACAGATGTCTTCATTGTCTTTCATATAGTCCATAGCATAAACTGAACAGCACCAACCAACGATCGCTCACTGCATTGCTATCAAAAAAAGTGGCGATTGATCATTTATCACATTTTTTTATCAATAGCAGACACCTCAGAAACATTCGTTTTTGTTGGTGAGGTATTCATAAAACGTATCATTACGAGGTTTATGGGCAAACATGTGACACGTGGGTAGGTGGGTTACCACCAGGCTAACCGGCGCTATGCTAACTCATAATCGCGCTGTTGTAGCAGACTGGTAAATTAGATAAATTACTAAACCATGTGGAATTGATCTTAAAAACCAACCCCTGCTCTTACAGGTTTCACTTCACCTCATGAGGTCACGCTGCCTGTATTATGTTTCCCTTCCATACATGTGAAAGGGCTGTCAACTTTGCTATTTGTACTGTATTACTAGTCACTCTCATTCCTGTTAACAAGTTTGTAAAGCGTTACCCCCAGTTTCCGGCGCTGACATGTTGGTCAACCAAAACTGATTCCGGAGTTTTAAAACTACCTCAGTGAGTACTATCGAAGGTGCAGGTAGGTATCGGTTATGACGGCCCACATTTTTATAAGCATTTGTACTGTGTTAGTTGTAGACGGTCACTAAATGGTTCCTACGTTTAAAGGATATTGGAAATTATTTATATTGTCCGCAGCTGGGAGATAGTGGCAAGCAAAGGGCAAAGGATTTCATGTAATATATTATTGTTTGTTTTTGTTGATTTTTTTCAAAACAAATAAACAATATATATCTCCGCAGTAACAGATAGATGTTAAATTGTTTTGAATGAAATATCAGTCAGAGACTGATCAAAATGGTGTTATTTGGAGGGAGGTGGTGTTACAGTTTTTTTGTGCGTGTTGTTGTTTGGTTGGTTGCTTTGCTTTGGTTCTGTGGAACTATTGGATTCGGATAGTCCATTTCTAAGCCTACAATTTTCTAAAACTTCCCAAAATCCCTCTTTGATCACCTGAACTAGAGTAATATCGCGCGTTGAAGCGCGTGCACGCGTGGTTGTCATCCAATGGCAGGATCGCGGCGCTGTCCCCCGCCCAGGTGCTGCAGGCAGGTTGCTGTTCCACAAAAACATGCGAGACGATATCGTACAGTATCCATTTGCAAACTTTTTTTGAGCGTTTATCGTCTGACCAAGAATGAGATATTTGTTCGGAGAATCCAGCTGCCAATCACCCCGTTCAGTCATGATGGACCTACGCTTTGCACAGGTGCCGCTCACAGTTACGCACAGTAAGTAAAGATGTGTCTCACTGGATTAAAGTTGGGATATATCAGAGCGATTTGAATGATTTTTAAATGCGAGTCTGTCAGTTCTGAGGCTAAAATACAATTGCATGGTGGTTACTTTTTATCGGTGTTTCTTTGCTGCGCTCCGGCGCACAGGGCACGGTGGAGTGAACCAGCTCGGCGGGGTGTTCGTGAACGGGCGCCCGTTACCGGACGTGGTCAGACGGACCATCGTGGAGCTCTCGCAGCAGGGCGTTCGTCCCTGTGACATCTCCCGCCGGATGCGCGTGAGTCACGGCTGTGTCAGCAAAATACTGACCAGGTAAATATAATGTCATTTACTTTCATTTTTATTCAGTAAAACATCTATGGTTGTTTTAATAGATATGATTTTGGAGTAGATGTAGAACTAAATAATCTATAAGCCTTTTACAATATACTGTAATCAGTTTATGTTCACACACTGGCTTCTTAAAATGTTCTTATGTAATCTGGAACTGTAAAACTAGTTTCACTTAAATGCATGAATGTATTTTGCCTACATTATTTTCATGTATTATAGGCTAACAGTTAAATATGTATATATCTGTATAAATTCTAGTTGTATTTTAACTAATAGGCCTGTGTGCACCATTTACTCACAGCAGTATTGTGGGATCAAATCCAGACCTGGGGTCTTTTCAATCTTTGTGTGGTGTTGTGTTCTTCCTGTGTCTGCATGGTGTTCAGGCTAATGCCCACAGAACAAGACAACCTTGTGACTTAATAACCCATGGGTGTAAATATCAATGAGTTGATTGTTTGTCTCAAGTAAAGTTAGCTCTGTGATGAACTGGGGTCACCTCATGGCATACCTCAAATTATAGAGAACTGATGGATAGTTAGGATTATGCCTGTTCATCCCAGCATTTATTTTTCCGAAATTACTTTATTGGTGATAAAAATTTAATATAAAGGCCATGTGCTTTTTTTGCTTTTTGAATCTATATTTGCATTTTATTTATTCCAACAAATATGTATGGAAATATGTTGTTAACCCTCTTCACAACTATGAACGTTGTGAATTCAGGTTCAATGAAACAGGAAGCATCAGACCAGGAGTGATTGGAGGTTCAAAGCCAAAAGTTGCAACTCCCAGAGTCGTGCAAACGATCCTCCATCTGAAGCGCACCAATCCCAATATATTTGCTTGGGAGATCCGAGACAGGCTGCTGCAGGAGAGAGTGTGTGACAAAGACAGTGTGCCCAGTGTCAGCTCCATCAACAGGTATCAATCTCGTGTGTGAGTATGCTTTCAAAATGCAGTCTGCTTCCAATACACAAGATAAGTAACATAAATAACTGAAGTTAAGATACTGTACAGTAAATGATGGTTGCATGATCCAAGAGTGACGTCACACTTTCTGCATGCATGTTTAAATCTGTGATTCCCTGTTCTTTATTTTGATAGCTGGCGGGCTGTACTGCATGTTAGTGTATGTGAAGGTGCATGTTAGTGTGTGTGAGTTCCTCCCCACCCTGTTTCAACTTGGCAGCCTGGTAAGAAATTTTATTGTACATAGCCAAACCACACACTAGAATATCATGATAAAATAGGCTGTGCAGTGAAAACCTTTTGGTACAGTGGATGGTTTGTTTTTTACCAATTTTTAAGGAACACATAATAGTGGCCGCAAAGAGACAGCCTTTCCTGTTTTAATACAGTGCACTAAAATACTCCTGAAAACATCTAATGCCAGTTAATGCATATAACTGTATTACAAGTAGTTCCTTGTGATTTTGCAGAATCATCAGAAACAAAGTCCAGTCTGAGTCTTTTGAAGCAGGTAAGTTTATCTGTTCCATGTATTCTTTCACTAACTGCATCTCTCTTATGTTTACTATCATTAATGTCTGTCCCCTGTAGCATCGTCTTCTAGGGGAACTGTTTATTCCTCTGAGTCCAAGTTCTACATCAGTGGAATTCTAGGAATCAGGAAATGCAACAGCAAGGAAGGTAAAAGAACCTGTGTGTGTGTGTGTGTGTGTGTGTGTGTGTGTGTGTGTGTGTGTGTGTGTGTGTGTGTGTGTGTGTGTGTGTGTGTGTGTGTGTTTGTAGATTTATTTCTACTTGATTTTCAGCTGCTGATGTGTCATTTTAAGCTTCAGCACTTTCTTACTGTTATAAAACAAGAGACTTTTATCTATTAGGAATTGTTTCAAAAACAAATAGTAAGACCTAACGCTTGATTAAACGTGTCGTGTGAATGGATGCTTTTTCAGAGCAGACACAGAGATTCCAGGGTGCTCTTTGAGGTAAACCAAACAGCTGACTAATGAGTGAAGCCGGTGGTCCTGCCTTCATATTACTTTAATAAAACAACATCCACAGCAGGAGATCCACCTCCCCGCCCCAGGGTTCTGTCCTCTCAGTCAGCAGGCTCTCCCCTCCCCTCCCCTCTACCTCTCATTACAGCCCCATTTCACCTCCAACCCTCCATCACTGAACCCATTAGGTTAGGAGGCTGCGTAGATAAATATGCACATTTACAGCTAGGCATACATACATGCACATTTTGTCATCCTGATAATTAGGACAAAGTTATGATTGTAGTCGGGGGGGCAGTAGAGGTACGCCTGAACCTGGACAGAAGCTGTTTTGTTTTCTAGGAGAAGAACTCCCCTGCTACCAAAACCAGACACAGTCCTGGAGGCGGTCTGACCCATGTATCACTTCTTTTTCCAGTCTTACATTTTACCCCTCCCTGCCTGGTACTCATAATTCAAACTTCTTAGGTCAGTAAGTGACAAAATGTTGACTAATCTCCAATGTGAATTCAGCTTTAATATGTTTATCAAAGGGTTGCTCCTCTTCTTTTTAGGACCACCATGTCATTACTGCTGAACTGCGCTGCAAAATACCTCAGAGGAAAGCATAGCATCCCCTTGGTACCAAGACCAGGACATTTCCAAGCCTTTTTTTAACCAAACGTGTTGTCATTACAAATGACAGAAACATAAATTATGATTACAAGCATGTTGGAATAAAATTGAGTCGAAATACAGCTTTTACTGTCATATTTTCAATATATAACACATACCTTTGTTGTACATTTGTCACAGGCTAATAGCGCATCATCAGTCCAACATATTATCCCCCATCCCTGTCACCCCTGCGGCCATTTTCTGCTCAGTCGGTGGTGAAAGGGGAGCACCATTATGGGCCACATGATAGAGAGCAGTGGCTGTTTTCTCTCCTTAGCGCCCGTCTCCCCAGCCTCGCCTACAGCATGAGGGATTAAAGGAGGAGATAGGTGACGCCAGAGGGACCAGCAGGTGGTATCACTCCAAAGGAAGCATGTGGAGAACATACATATTGTGGGAAATGTTTTTATAGTGCTTGTTTACCATATTCTACATTTGTATTCCTACTTTAAGGGAGAATTCAAACATCCTAAATGGAGCAGAGTCATCATTATCATCAATAATAAATGAAGGGGGAATATATGAATGTGTTTATTCCATCTCATCCATATATCTATTCAAAGATCATGAGTCAAAAACATTTAGTTTTGTCAAGAATCTTTGTATATACATCGAGCATGAAGCTATGTTTATTATCATGTGGGGGGGCTCTTTTCTTTGTTTTGGTTCCATTCCCATGGTGATAAGTTAGACCCTTTCTGCCAATGGGTAGTTTTGTTTCGGGAAGGTTCTGAAATACTTTTCAATACTTCGAAAGAAACATTCCACAACCTGAAGAATGAAGTGGAGCTTTTTGCTATTTCGGAATATTTTCTTTGTTTCTGCAGTTACCTTTTGAAGTATAATTTTCTGTAATTGTTTGTACTCACAAATGCCAGGGAGGCAACTTCACTGATTTGAAAATTTCATTCTTATTGTTTTATTATTTCAACTTTATACAGACATAAAATTAACAGCTATTCCTGTCATGGTTTGGTGTGGCAGTTATCATGATGAGGCTTTTTAAGCCTAGCTCAATGAGAGCTAGGTGCTGGGTCGTTTCTCTTGTTTGGTTCCTGAAAGTCTGTTATGTTTCTTGCCTGTCTGGAGAATTCTTTCAGTTTTGAATAAATCATGGATGGAAGATTCGCTTTTGGTGTCCTGCACTTGGGTCCATATCCCGCCTCTCGTGACAATTCCAGTGAAAGAGTGGAAGCTTATTGACTCTGAATGAAGTCTTAAAATGTTAAGTTGGTTTTGCTTTGATTTGACTGAACTTCTATCTTCTATTAGTGAAGCACCCATGTTTAATAAGGCTCTTATATCTCACACATGTGTACAGTATGTGAATAAATTTAGCTTGGACTTTGAATTGTTTGCTTGTTCCTTTAGGCCCTGTTGTTTATACAAGGCCTTGGCCTGTAAAAACAATCGGTCCCAATAAAAAATGGATCCATTAACTCTGTAACTTCTTTTTCCATGAGACAGGGGGTTTTCTTCTGCCTTTCTCTAATCATTTGTGAACCTACTAAAAGTGTGCATGTGCGCAGACACAAACACGATCATTGCGTTTTGTTTGTAATATAAAACGATATATTATCTGCGGGTTCGAAGAATTGATTGGTTTTTATTTACATATTGCAGTTGGAAAATATTTGTAATTCCTTCTTCATAAACCGTTGCAGCATTTTTTCATTCACAGAGTCCAAATATCACTAAGATTGGTGGTGAAAGGGGGCGGCTTATCAGGTCAGGTTTATAGGCCAGCAATAAGATTTATCAAAGGTAAATTTATTGCTGCTTTGAGAGCTGGAGGGACAAAATGAAGTAGCGAGACTGTCTCATATGACAACTGTTCCTTGTGTACTAGAGAGTTCACCTCTAGATGAAAATTATACAATTAAAATAAAGGTGGACTGAACCAACACTGAAACAAAACAGACAAGAAGACATTTAGTTTTGACTGAGGAGCTGAAGATGTCACACCCCAGAGTGGTCCACAGGAGGAGGGAGACTATCACGGCTCTGCCGCTCTACTACTCTGGACACCTGCTGAAAAAGCTCCGAAAAGAGAAGGTGGGGACAAATTTGGAAAAGAAACTAACTGTAAATGTTTATTTAAGATAAATGGAGCAAAACAGATGTAATGAATAGTGATATACAATGTTCTAAATGAGTTTATGATAGCACTAAATTTGGAAAGGTGAATGCTTTATTAAAAGAAGACATTCGAAATGACTGTTGTGATTTCCAGGATTTTAATAAGTACCACGCAGAGCTCAGGGGAGCCACGCTGTTTCTGTATCAGGATGAAACCCAGTACACAGTAAGCAAACAGCTTTGTTTAATCCTAAAACTTAAGGTTTTCAGGCAACAGTAAAATGTGGATTTCCAGTTTGAATTGAAGTGTTTTCACAGAATGATTTAGATGTCTGTGTAGGATCTCAGTTATCCAAGTCATGGTTATATATTGTATAGAATAAAGAAACTTTCTTAAAGTCCAGTGGATTGATTTTAACAGCTTTGGACAATGATTTAAATGTATAGAAAAACAAGCGCAACGGAGTTGAAGGGCTGAAAGAAACTATTAGTTGTCAGGATGGACTCCTTTAATAGGCTATGCTTCATGTACTGATGAGGTGATGTGTGATTATTCTCTTGTTTTAGACGTTTTTGTCTTGTTTGTTGTCTTGTTTTAGTACACAGAGAAGCTGGACCTGAAGGCATTAAAGTCCATGGTGTTAGACTCTCCATATCAGAAGAAGGCACCAACTGTCTTCACTCTCACACTGAACACAGAGGAGGTGCAGCTGAAGGTGCGTTAAAATGAAACATCTTTACATGGAGATATTTGAGATATTGTTGTAGAGGGCCAAAGTAGAGATTATTACGTTTTCAGACAGACTAGGGTAAAGACGTGGATTATGGGTGACTTTTTCACTTTCTTTGCCAATATCATTAATAGTATACGGGTATAATGACAATTTGATTCAACTCAAATCTGAGTCATCACCACCATGCTGATATCATAGTGTGTGCTAAGCCTTGGGTGCAATAATACAACATTTACCAGTCATAAATGCAGTGGTCAGGGTGTGTTTTCTAACCCTGCTCTAGTGTATTTATTAGTATTATGTAGGTGAAACATCTGCTGTTCGTGTAACTACAGATGGACAATCCTGACACTGGAGAGGTGTGGAGGTGTTACATCCTGACTGTCATGAAAGTAAGCAAGCAGACACACATATTAAGTACAAAAACTTTAAGACACATTTCTGATGAGTTGGCATGGGGGTCCATCTTATTGTGAGTGTGTGACAAGAAAAACAAGCAATAAGAACAACTTTATAAGCCAACAAATGGGGAAATTATTTTACACACATATAGACATGAAGTACAACCACAACATACATACAAAGTGTCTGTACTGTTCACATGGAGCTGGAGTTCTGGTTGATTTTGTACGTTTATTTCCTTGTGTTCTATATTATTATTATTTCAGTGGAGATATTTTGTGTTCGTATCATAAGCCTTGTTTCACCGTGTGGATTATCACCAGTTCCAAACACATTTTATCAATAACATTATCTCTTAGAGGATGACAGAGGAAAAAATGTACGACAATTTCAAAGGTCACGAGATTGTGTGAAATGACTGGCATTGAAAACACATCATGTGTAAAGGAGGTTTGGTTCTAACCTGCACTTCCTTGTAGAGAGAGCTTCCCAGCAAACTGCAGCTGCTGCCTGGTCAGGTGCTGCAGCTACAGGATGTTCTGGCTCAGGAGAAGAGAAGAATCCTCAAGATTTGTCCACCCCTCCCACTTCGACCACCCTTCTTAGACTCAGCCTCCTCCTCCCAACCACCACCCAAAGATGAGAATGAGAGCACCCCCGAGGTTCCCGCGTAAGTTTGATGCCTCGACTCTGACAAACTGAAGCACTTCCTTCTTATTTCCAGTGTCTTTCTCATCATCATCATCAGCTGATGAAAACACGTGTGTACGTTTCATCCCTTGCCCTTATAAACCACATTTCTACACATTTTTCCTGCAGGTGTTTCTTTAATGTGACCCGTCAGGAGGCGGAGAGAATGTTGGAGGCCAACCCCGGCTATGGAGGCATGATTCTCCGTCCATCCACTCTGGCCAATAACTACGCCCTGACTCTCAGACAAATGTTGCCCAGGTCTGATGATAATGTATCTCATAGACTTTTATTATTATTGTGTATACCATTCTGAGTCATTTGACATGCATGCATGTTTTCCACTACTAGGCAATAGTTTGGTATGCTCATTGGATTTAAAGATGCATTTATCCCCTTTGAGGTCCTTTTACACAGAAGGACCAAGTATCCATTCAACGTGCATGCACATTTCCTTTTTGAGTAAAATCTGTGTGCATTTATTCCTTCCTCGTCATTGGGTCTATAGCTTTGAGGAAAGACACACATAATTACGAGTATTCAAGCACATTGTGTGTTATGAAAGCCTAGGAAATAAAGATTAGAAATGTTTGCATTTATTTGTTTTAATATGGGCTACAGAAAACTTTACACGTAACTCGCGTTTTTATAAATATGTAAGACATTAATTCAAAATAGAAATGTATATTATTAGTGTATACAGAAATGCTTAGAACAGGAAAAAGCTGACATTTTAGTCACCGAGGTGACTCCTTTTAATCAAGGAGAGATTATATAAATGACTTTAAAGTCCAATATGTAAATAATGCTGTATTTGTTTATATGTACTTTTGATTCTTCAGTCCTGACACAACCAAATTCTGAGAAGTCATAAATTTAAGTGAGAGATCTGATTTCATTCTCATTTTAAGCCTGAGTACAAAATAAGTCCACTTACAGTTTTGTTTTGTTTTTTTGACAAATTCATGATGCATTTGGCCAACTAGCCACTTCCTTGATAAACCCACTCCTGTTAAACGACCCAGATTTGGAGGAAGTACGCCATGTCAGGGGTCACATGTTTGGGATCTTGGCAGTCCATCAAACAATGTTTGGTGAATGCTCACCATTCACAGTCGTGTTTTTCTATCAGTGTTATGTAGCCAGAGCAACAGGCACATGCTGCCTGTTCTCTGGCTGGTCACATGTAATAATGCAGAATCAGAAATCCTCTAACCGCCTGCTGCACCACAGAAACCGGTCCTCACAGGATTCCCCTTCATTAAGAGAGATTACTGCCACACATAACTGTACAAAGAAATAACAAGTCAGTAACCACTGCTGTACCAGTGTGCGTGTGTACATGTGTGTGTGTGTGTGTGCGCGCGCGTGTGTGCGTGTGTACGTGTGTGTGTTGTCAAATGTTGTACACTCCGTATATCACATCAGAGAAATGTATTTATGAACAATGTTTGTTTCTTTGTGACTGATTAAATAAAGGTGATAATTAGGGTCATAAGGTTGTTCATATGGAATACAATATTTTCCTTCAAACACAAACAACCCAAGCATAAACTTAGTGTTCTGAGAAACAGGATTAACAGGAGGAGGTTATATTTTGTTGAATCCACTCAAAAACATATAATAAACAAGGCAGTCAGAGACTGCAACATCCTGCGACACCGCTGAATTCTAAATTTTACCCTGACGTACATTGACCTAATTTTCCAAAAGTGAAGGTCACCATCACATTTTTGTGCCTCTGGCTTCCTTAAAATGTTGCTTTTTGTTTTGCGATTATATCTCATCACTGCTTCACGGGATGTAACAAACAATAAATAAAGATATAAATTTGTTTTTGTGTATCGAAGGTCCAGCCAGCGGAAAATAAATTCAAATTCTTCTGTCTTGTGTTTCAGTGGACCTACCATGAGAAACTACAGAGTGACTGCCACAAAATCAGGCTTCATCATCGAACTGGACACAGCAGTAAGGCTTGCTTCATAAAACATATGATGTGTGCACAAATGTTTGGAGGAATCAAATCAAAATCCTTCCAAGTATTCACTAAAATAGAACTCCATCCATGTGATCTGAAAGTAAAATCTGTAATTCTTGCCTATGTCCTGCAAAGCAGCATGGAGATATAGAAATTTTACCTGTTGGTGCGGCACAGTGGCGCAGTGGGTAGCGCTGTCGCTGCACAGCAAGGCGGTTCAAGTCCCGCTCTGTGCGGAGTTTGCATGTTCTTCCCGTGTCTGCGTGGGTTCTCTTCAGGTTCTCCGGCTTCCTCCCAACTCCAAAGAGATGCATGTCAGGTTAATTGGCCAGTCCCAAATTGACCCTAGGAATGAGTGTGTGTGTGCGTGTTTGTGTGTCTGTGTATAGCTCCATAGTGCACTGGCGTCATGCCCGGAGTTTCCCCACCTTACGCCCTAAGACAAACGGATGAAATGGGTTGAGAAAATGAATGAATAAATGAATGAATACTAGTTGGTCAAAATCAGGTCAATCACCAGTGTTGTACACATTGTTCGATGACCACAGAAGGAAGAACTCTAAACATGTACATCTTTTGAATCGTCGTTTGTTTTACTTATTTCCATATGTCCCCTCCTCTGTAGGTGATTGTTCCATCCTTGAATGATGTACTTAAATACTTCACTGAGAAGACGGAGTACCGCCTTCATCCCTACACATTGTCTCACCCCTACGACACCAGCATCAGTGAGTGCAGCACCACAGACACAGATCACCTCAGGTTCAAGTACAGTCTCAAGTCTTTATGTGTGTTCAATAGATGTGTCACCTGCAACAAACTACATCAGCATCCTCTCATCTACGCCCAAAAAAGTACCAAAGGTACAAGTGGCACCTATGCCCCCGTCAAATGACAAAGATGAGATGCCTGCTCAAAAAGAGCCTGTTCACGGCGTCTATGTGGTTCCTGATGATTCTGACCATTACGACCATACAGTGGAGATGGGTGAGAGTGAGCCTGATGCTTCCAGAGCTGTTTTGGTTTTGTACATTAGAGAGTAAAGTCAAACTGAGTGCATATTTTTTGTGTACTGTAGCTCGGCTGGATGGAGAGCTTCAGACGGTTATAAAACTCCAGAGGGCCAGCATCTGCAAACAATCTGACAAGAAGGAAGTCCCCAACCCATAAGAATCCTTCACTAGAGCCAAACACAGTGTAGGAATGAGAAGCAAAGCCAACTTTTATTGTTTGATTGGAGTCTCCGGTCAGTTAATGTTTAACTTGTTAAGCTCTTGAGGGATGACATGCTTCCTTGTAGTTTTCAGAGTATGGAAAATACTTCGAGGATATGCTGGAAAAACTGAAAAACATTGCAAAAAAAATTAAACTGGTTCTTATTTTTAGAGCAAGGACCCCAAACCGGTATTATCTGTGTGTGTGTGTGTGTGTGTGTGTGTGTGTGTGTGTGTGTGTGTGTGTGTGTGTGTGTGTGTGTGTGTGTGTGTGTGTGTGTGTGTGTGTGTAAAGATATAACACACAGTTTATTGTCACACACACACACACATACACACACACACACACACACACACACACACACACACACACACACTTGTATAAAGATTGAAAGTTTTATATCCACATAACAGATAGAATGCTCGAGTCAGATATAAATGATATTTTTAAACTACTATGCAATTATTTTATTGTGATCAAATTATATATGTTCATGTACTATCTGTAAAATTTGTCAGTAATTTATTGAAACTATACACAGGAATAATAAAAAGTGTTGATTAAATATTGAGGAATCATCTGTCAACAGTCTCTTGGTCATTTCTTCACTTTCTTATTATTGTAACTTTTCCACAAAACTATGTAAAACAATCAGCTGGTCATTTTCAAAACTCATCAATATCTTCATCTGTGGAATTTCAAAAAGCAGTAAAATATATCTCGAGTTCCAAGAGACCAAAGAAACTGAACAAGCAAATGCTTTAGATCAATTACCAAGAATTAGTAATGTCCGCTTTGTTCCTGCGCTCCGATACGCGCCCCGGACTCGGTGTGTGTTCCCATGTGAACACTGCTCCGGAGCCTGCGTCAAACGTGGAGAAACCACGTGACTGATGACGTTTGGACATTTAGAACTGGTGCCGCCGAACAAAGTAGATTTTAATTTCTGAGAAACTTATTTTCAGACTCTGTTGCTCACACAGTAGAAAATAATAAACCATACACATGTCATTTTTAATTTACAGGTGAAGTGTTTGCTTTGTTCCCTCCACCTGATGTACAGTAACAACACGTCATCAATGATGAGGCATTACCGATCCAGACGTGAGAATGAAGCCGATGGTGCTGCTGTGATGACGTCTCGGAATCGGAACCGTTGTGTGGCTGCAGTACAGCCACCCCGCCAAAGAGGGCGCCCACGTTCCCAATGAATGGGGCGCCGAGTAATGGAAGAAGCCGGTTCGAAGCCCCATGGGGCGCCATTCAGACATCACTACCAAGAATCACTCATTTTATTTCAAATGATTTATTGCATGCATAATTAAGCATTAAGCAGTAAAATGTTAAAATGTAGTCAGTAAAGGAAATAAGCAGAAGTCAGGATGAACACAATTCTTTATTTTTCACACATAGGAGTAAGCCAACATAAATGTTTGAAATGTTATAATCACATTTTTATTCCATAATTATTCCATCAAGATTATATTTTTTTACTTCTCAGAATTATCATGTTATAGGTTTAAAGTTTAAGGATCATTCAATACTCAAAAGACAGCAAGACCGTGAAAAATGCTCAATAAAAAAAAAGGAAAAAGACTTTCTGTTCAGTGTCCTTTACTCTAGTGTAGTGTACTGGTTTCGGCCATTTCTTATCCACCACTGCCACTGGTTTCCCTCACACTTCTACCTCTTGCTGTCGCAGCCGTTGTGTGAGAAAGACAAATAAAATATCTGTAATAACTTAACATCTCAGGATTTTAAAAAAGAAAACAAATAAATAACGAGGTTTGTTCCTCAGTAAAGATCTTTGATCCGTTGATGTGGTGACATTACTTCTCGGTGAGTGACAGCTGCAGGATCCTTTCCAGCTCTTCCTCTTCCTCCTTCTGCTGCCTAAAGCGCAGAAATAAAGTGGTCGCCACAATGTCCATTATTATAATTTTAATAAAAATGAAATCTTCCAAAAAATTTTTACTCCTTTAAATGGTTCTGTATAGTTTATTTTACTTTGTATTCTCATGGTGTTATTTCATATTTGGAAGATCATCTGATGATATTTAATATCAAATTAAACAGTTGACGTGTAAAAAAAAACAGTTTTGACAATTCACACTTGTTAATATTACTAATAAGGTTGTGAGTATTCAACAACAAGTGAACAAAACAAAATTAAAACTTCAAATTCTTCCGGATGTCTGTCACAAAAGTCAAATTCAGACTTGCACCACCTTCAGGCAGCAAATGTAAGGCTTTGTAAATGAATTCAGAACTCTATCTTACTCCGACTCACCTATCTATCTCCTCCTGCTCCCGGCATGACAGCTCCATGGCGATACGCAGCTGCTCATCGAAGCTCGACGCCACGCCAAAGTGTCCCGACAACCGTGGGTCGGTCACTGCGCTGTAGGAGAGCGGGGAGTTGACAGTCGGGTCTGAAGGGGAGATAGAGGACTGCTGACTGGGGTCAGATGTGTCCTCCCCCTCTCTGCTGGCCAGTGAGATGGACAGGGACTCCTGGATCGCTCTGGAAAAAGTGAAAGAACAAAGGCAGTTAAGATGTGAACCAAAACAGTGTCTTTGCAGGTAAGTTTCCCTTCTGGTCTTCATTACAGGACGACAGGATCTGCTATTCTCTTCAGAAGGCTGTCATGGGTTCAAATATCTCAAGCTATCAATAATACAATAATTAAAATTGATTGATTTAGTCTTGTTTAATAATTTGAATACATCTTATTAAGATGGGACAATAGCTGGAACTCTGACATTTATATTGAGACTTTTTCCAGAGAATTTCTGTAATAATAATTACTGAATATTATCTTATTACTGAGACTCTCTAAGACTGGCTGCAGCTGCATCCCTTCAGGTTCAGTGCATTGGTCGGCGTTGTGGATCTGTGGTTGTGATGACTCCATGTTTCCTACAAATTCAACAGTTCACTTCCTCTTTGTTGTTGGGCTCCTATTTTCCATTTGGCTTGAAAACAAATCTGACAATCAATGGATGATCACTGGAAAGTTAAGCCCCTCCAGAGACAGTCGGGGGTGCTGAAGACTAATTTAAATCTCCATTCATAGCAGGGTTTTTGTAGTATACAGTATTGATCCTCGTAGGGAAATTGTTTTTCCACTCATATATCTACACCATAGCCTAGATTCAGTAGCCTCCACTACCAGTTCACACTACATATTATTTGGTCCACACTGGTCTTGAACCGACCACTCTCTTGTCCCCAAGTCCTTGTGTACTAAGCTACAGCTGCCCAAGGCTGGATCCACCTCTGGTCCTTTTCCCTACTCAAAGCCATGAGTCATGTGACTCCAAACCAGGAATTCATGGATAAATTAAATTATTACTATGTTTATATTCAGTCACCTCTCCAGCAGGGAGTCTTCCTCGTACATTGGACTCTGAAGCACTGGGCGGCTGTTGGTCAGAGCCTCCCAGATGGTCACCTAAAACCAAAATAAGTGTTACTACCACATCTATAAATACAAGAAAACAGAGCTGGTTATTAAATGATCCTTTGTGGCGCATGTTTAAAATGTATTCCAGGGGCCACTAGGCGAGCTGACAGAGGGAACTAATTCTCATACCTGTTTATTCAATGGAGTGGGGATTGTAAAAATAAGGGATGACAACGACAAAACTCGAACCTGGTCACTCTCAGTGCCAGCATCCAACAGGCTCTGCTGGATGGCAAACTGCAGCAGGTTGTCATCCTCGTCCCTCATTGGTTCGCTGCGGCCTGGGCCGAGGGTGGTGTAATCAGCAGGAGGTTCAAACACCGAAGGGTCCACCTCACATTGGAAGGGAGGGAGAGACTGACCTGGGAGATGGCGCGTTTTAAAACATTACTGTACCTGCAATTGAAGGGTTTATATGCATACATATAGAGAGAGGTGTATTATAATTAATTCCAACAGTCACCTGCTTCGTCTGAGCCGTCTGGTTTTTGAACGATCACGGAGCTGACGGGCTCGTCGCAGCCGCACAGGTTGCTGAACGTCACTCTGGCGTTCAATACGTGGAACAGGGGAATCTCTGGAAGAAGATTTGTATGGAAAATTATTCATGTGGCGCCAATGACCAATGGGGATGAAGCTGCAGCTACAATCAACAGGTCTGGAACAGCTGGGGGGGGGGGGTTAGGGTTATAAATGAACCACAGTGTACGACTTCTGAAACTGATGCCCACCTATCTTGACAGGGAAGCCTGACGGCAGACGCAGGGTGATGAAGTCACGCAGCTTGGCAAAGTGGGCGTTGGAGATAGCCATGAGGTCGATGATGGGTGTCACCTGCTCCGCCAGAGACAGAGGGTGACTCTCACTCAACCACAGGGTCGCTTTGAACCTGAAGGACAGGCAGAGTGAAGACGAGGAGATCAAGACATTTCAACTTTAACACGAACTGTTCAAATGGAGAACTTGAAGCAGCGTGTGTTTCCATGGCTACGTCATACTTCTGGACTTTGCTAGTCAGCTCAACGGGACGTCCAATGTCCCGGCCGTTCAGGTTGAACTCGGCGTTAAAGTACTCCTCAGCTGTGATGGCTGTTGGGTTGTGAGGACTGGCACACTGGGACACATTACTCTGATAGAAACACAAGGAGTTATGAGTGATTCATCAAAAAGAAAAAAAAGAGCTGCAGGTGGTGCAGGCGGATGTGGCGCCGAGACTCTCACCCCATTATGAGCCGTGTGTTGCTCAGCAATCCCCAGGAAAGACTGGAGAGGAGTCTTTGAGCCTGAGAGTGAATAATGCAGGGAGACCGTTCATTATCATCAATCTTCTTTAGAACAGCAGGCAACTAATACATCTGGAACATAACACCCTCAAAAAACATCCTATTTCTCACAAATTGAAATTTTTTTCTAATTCATAAAAAATCCAAAACATTTGGCCGATCTAAGGTGTCCAATTCTGTTAAACAACATTTATATCTAGCTTTTATGGACGGACTGTGGAAGCTCCACGGTGCACTGGCGTCACGCCCGGAGTTTCCCCCACCTCACGCCCTAAGCCAGCTGGGATGGGCTCCAACTCCCTGTGACCTGCTTCGGCGGATAAAGCGGTTTGGAATATGAATGTGTGTGTGTGTGTGTGTGTGTGTGTGTGTGTGTGTGTGTGTGTCTGTGTGTGTGTTTTCACCTTTGCTTCTCGACTTATCTTGGTCTGATAGGTGTTCCGTCCTTGATCGAGTCACAAGCTCCACATTGGTAGCACTATAAACCTGAACACAGCAACAAAGAACAGACAAAAGTTACAAAAACACTTAAGTAAACAGTCATAGGTAAAACTGTTGTGTCATATACAGAGTCTCTCCTGGCCTATCTTTGACAGAGCAAACACACCGTGTTTGGGCTGCAACTCAAGGACAAAAGAAAAATCTTGAGGAAGATAAATGTTTCTCTTCAAAATTCCTATAAAGGTCACTGATATCCTTCAAATTCAGACAGGTTCTTCCTTGTGTGAGTAAAACAGTTATTTCAAAAGTGTTGTCACGTTAAAGTGTTAAATTCTCTGTTAACTTTGTGTTGAAAGTGGATCAAAGAAGGTCGGATCAGTGGTCACCTACCTTGGCTTCATACCCGCTGACCACCTCACTCTTTTCGGAACGCCAGCCCCAGATACCTGACTTGTTCCTGAACAAGCAGAGACATAAAATAAGACTGCTCTATAGACCACGGTGAGGCAGATATGTGCAACCGGCTCACAAGCCCAAACCAACCAAACATGACACTGATTATGTGGCTTCTTACCGTTCAAAGGCAATGTTGCGGGTGTTTAGGTGTGTGGAGACGATGGGCGACGTGAGTCTCTGGGCTGTGTTCTCCTGCGACGGCTGCATGGCCGCCAGCAGGGAGGGCGCGTCGCGGGGAGAAAGAACTAGTGGCTCCGTGTACACCACCTGCTTCTCGTGGTCCACCTCCATCACCACAGCTCCATCGTCTAAGAAGGAGTTAGGGGTTAGGCATATGGAATGTGGGAATCATTGAATGACTGATGTCAGCAGTCTTTTGGGAGAGGTCCATGTTCAGTTTTCAGAGCTACATGATATTTGTATGCGAATCCTACAGACGTACACACCTCCACCTTTGAAGATGTAGCTGCGTCTGCCTTTTAACCAGGTCATGTGTTCGAAGCCCAGGAGGGTGGTGTCCACACGGAGGCACGAGCCACTCTTCCACACCCGGTAAACATCGCTGGGACAAACCTTTGAGACCAGGGGCACTAAGTGTGTGAAGAAATAAGAGAGGAGGTAAAGAAATGGGGAGCAGTGAGGGAAAATGACAAAATGTGACACCTTAAAGTTTCTTTTTTTCCATGACAAATGGTTAAGTTACTAAAAGTGTTCAATTTGTTATAAGTAAACTACAGATGAAACTGTCATTTAAACAGATTTACTTATCAATCTACAAAATATATCAATCTATATCTATATATCTATCCTGCATGATTTTTGGGGTTTTTTAACCACTTCGTTCAACGCTTTTATTGTGAGTCACTTTGGATCAAACCCTCAAAGAAATGAATGTAATTTATTGACTGGAAGTTGGAGGAGCAGGACCTGTATATAATGAACTTTGTAGTTACCTGAGTTTATAGTAAATATACTATACTAATATACTATATATGTTTACTATAAACAGTACATGTTTATAGTAAATAGGAGTGGCTGACTAGTTCACAGCCTGTCGAGATATTTCTGATTTTGGGTGTCTGGAACTTTTTTACATTGTTAACAAGACCGATGGCATGATCTTGGCAGACTGATGAATTAAACAACAGCATGTTGACACTGAGGTGGACTTCTCTTAGGAACATATCAATGTGGTTATAAAACAAACTCAAAGTGAACAAAGTGCCAGTTCAGCGGGATCCAAAACACCTTTAATCTGGACCACAGGAAAAATGTCCAAAGAGATTTGTGCAGAAATCCATGACCACAGACCGGACAACTAGAGACGACACAAGAACGGAAACAGTGGAACCATCAAGAGTTTACTGCTTATGAGACAGACGGTACGGCCGGGTCCACAGCCAAGGTGGTAGCCTTACATTATGTTATTCTGGGGGGATAAAGTAGTGCTGTTGGTGAACTTCTTGAAACGCTGATCTCTTGAGACAGCTATGGCAGACACTCAAGAAGAGTCACTTCTTCCTTGAGATGAAAAGGACCCGAAGTGGCCTGCACTTTAAACACGATGATGACACTCACTTTGTTGTGGAGATCCGAGATGTTGACCCTCCTGTGTGTAGTTTGATGTGTATTAACTGCATGCTTACAGGCCCCCTTGTGTGCTGTGTTCAGGGGGGCTGTATACTGTTAAATACTAACCTGAGTGACCATGTAATTCCCCCTTGTGGGATAAATAAAGTATACTTCTTCTTCTTCAAAGACGGGATCGGTATATTCCATGAGCACTGGATTAAGAGTGCAAATGTGGGAGGAGGAGGGATACTGACTGAAGCAGGCTTTGTCAACCTCTCATTGGAAGACGTAATTGGGTTGTCTTACGTTTACGAGACTCATGGAACAATCACGCCCTGTCAAAGCCTGCTGAGCGACAGCTGCTCCGTGGGGAGCTGTCCAATTCCCGCAGTGCTGAAACTGACCTGAGTGAATACACACTGGTGGAAACACACTCACCCCAGCTGGTGAATTCCCATTTCATTTCCACATAGAAGTCCCGAGCCTGGAGGACATCAAGGAGACATTTTTTGTATTTCCCCCAAAACAAAAACCTTCAGATGAGAAATCTTCATATTTGATCATCCCCACTCTGTCAATGTTGTGAACATGCAGTTGCATTAGGAGGTACACATCAACAGACGCTAAAACTTCCTGGCCCGCTCAGAGACAAGTTATTTAAAGCTCTGTGGCAAGACTGAAACAACAGACAGGGCTTTACTTGAAGGATACAACTTAATCAAATTGGTATTATGAAGCAGTTTTACCTGTCTTAGTTTGCTAAGCAGCTCTGGGATGCCTGCCAGTCTTTCAGTAGCACGTTTAAAGTCCCTGTACTGAAGCACCAGCTGAACCAACTCAGGGTCTCCGGTGCTCACCGCCTCCTGCAAGACTGAAACATAAATCCTCATTTAATTATTTCTCATTCCCTCATCTGAAACTGAAGTGGCAACAGAGAACCCACTGGTCCAGCCCTCCGCGTTGCAATGCGTGGGATCCGAGGAGTGCCTCAGCAGGACGCGGGTGGACTCCAAATGGCCCAGGCACACAGCCAGCTCCAGCGGGGTGCGTCCCCTCGGATCTAAGCGCTCCACATCCTGCTGCGGAACCGAACACACTGAATCAGCGCAATGCAGTCCGACCACTGAAACGCATCTGTACAATAAAAAAAAACAACAACAACAAAAACAACTTTCCATCCACCAGCTGCAAAAAAAACTAACCTCTTTCTTCTGCAGCTCCCGATCAAGGTCCAGATACTGATTGTTCCAGACCAGATAATGCAGAGGGAACTCCTCTTGTGCCATGGTGGTCGCCCGCTGCCCGGTCCGCCCGACAGGACGAAGGTTTCCAGGCAGCAGATGCGGAGCGGAGCGGAGCGGAGCGATCCACGCAGCTAAGTAGCTACCTAGCTTCGTTACCAGTAGCAAAGCAGAAAACGATGAAGGAAACAAGGACTTCAAATGGGGGGAAAAGAGAGAGCTGTCACTAGTCAGATGTTAGCGGTTCACATCAGGCAGCATTCAAACTATGCCGTTCGTTCTTATTTAAATTAGTGGGCTGAGTTAGCCGGACTAACTCAGCCCACTAATGGGATGTGGTTGAGGTTAACGAGGAGCTAGCAGCGCTACCGTCAGCTAACCGGCTAACAACATCGCTTCCTGCGCCTCTTGACACCTGGTTTTTTATTATCGACAAGGTAAGACAGTAAAATTAACCACACAAAAAACGCACCTCCTCAATTCGTTCATTTTTTCATGATAGAAAATAAATATTGATCGAATCGCCGGCTAACAACACGAGCTAGATACCCCGTCGCTATTTGCAGTCGTTCCGTTCATCTGGATGAATTGTCGGTCAAAATAAAGCGATAGTCCGGTTTCACATCCAGGTCAGTTGGGTTGAGGGAGATCCGAGCAGGTTGGAGCGTCTGTTCACAGCAGTCAGCTGCTAAACCTGCTTCTAACAACACATCTGATGTTAGTCTGTGAACATATATGTAATATTTGTAAGAAGTATTTTGTAGTTTGCAGAAGCGGCGTTCATTATGTGCGGCTTTATTTCCAGGTTAGGGATGATGGGTGGAACTACGGATGAACCGGTTCATCCAACATCCGCACAGAAGTCCTCACTTACTTTTATGAAAAAAAAAAAGATTAAAAAAGACATAGTTGTTTATTATTTTTTTATTTTTTCTTGAAAAATAACACAAATAACATAAAAAAGCTTCTGAAAATAATTACAATGCTACAGAATTCCCGTTGGATACCCAAAAAGAGGAAAACACATATACACAAAAGTAAATATTTATTATATACTTATATTCATTTTTGAAAGTATATGGCCAGGAGAGCAGTCTTGGAAGAGACCTTTGATACAGAAACACTACACATTAAGGGAACAAAGTAATGAACAACTCCCTGTCCAAACAAAGTCAAACATCTATTGACAAGGTCATGAAATTTGGTGTTAAGTAGGTACTCATTTTCATTCATGAAAATAATGTGTATGAAAGGAGTTTGGAGCAGTTCCACCTAGAATATTAGCATGTTTGCTCTAAATGTTGTCTCTACAACAATAGCAAGAAGAGTTTGGAAATTATAGCACCGGAAGTCAATCGGTTATTTAAAGATGCACCATTCCTCTGATTTGTTTACCTCGTACACTTAGTGCAACCTTCCCCACTGTTGGGGTGAGGTCTCATTGCCATGTCAATTGCATTATCACACCCTCTTTTTACACTTTAGAACCACTTAATGTTCACATTTGCTTGTCAGGAAAAACTCAGAACCTTTAAATCCACCTTTTTGAACTGAACATAACTGGTAAACACAGGCTGTCCTGGTCTTTTGATAAAAGAAAAAAACCCTCAAAGCATAGATGTTGTGTATAATACATATGTATTCAAATACACATTTTCACTCTTGAACCTGACAAAAAAAACAACCATGTATTTAGAAGAACCAAATGTAGCTGAAATCAGATGAGTTAAAATTATTCAGATATTTAAGACTTCACTTTGTCAGTGGAACACAAGAAAGCAGTTTTAGACCAAGAATGAACAGAGAACTCTGCTTATTTCACAAAGCTGGATGACCTGAATCTGTCTCAAAAAACCAGGTGAACATCTGCTTATCCAAAATGATGCATTGAATGCTCTTTAATTATTGCCCATAATCTTTTACTCTTAATAACAAAAAGAAAATAAACATTGCTTTTTTTCCACACATTAATTTCTCCCAAAAACAAAAACAAAAAAAGCTCCTGAGTCTCTTTAGATACGCCGGGAAAATGAAAGGAAATATTGTTCGATTGTGACAACCCATTCACGACCACCAGTAAAGTGAGCAAGCGTTCCCAGTTTAGACCCCACCCCTCCTTTTACTCTTGTAAGTGCGTGTGCACTTCCCTGTCTTGTCCTTGTCACACAGATTCACATCAGGATCCTCACATCACCCTTGCTGGCAGGACTCGGATGCTTACGATATTCTCTGGATCAGTTTTTCATCAGACAGGCAGTAGAGCATGTTGACCGACAATTCTGAGATAAAGGCCTCGCAGGCCTTACGGGAGACGCCTTTACAGCCTCGCAGGTCGAGCAGTGATATGCATGAGAGGCGGCGAAGGTACTTCAAACATGAGTCTGTCAGTTTGCTGCAGCCTGGGAAGGAGAGGAGCAAAAAGACACATCAGTTCTGGAGAAAGAATAAAACTGATACAATGGGTCTGTGCCTAGTTTTCACTTTCTAGACAAGATATTCCCAGGATTCTCTTACCTCCCAGGTTGAGTTCCGCAAGGGTGTTTCTGGTGGATGATCCCACTGCAGTCAGCAAGTTAATGGAGTGGTCAGTGAGGCTGTTGCAGTGGGAGAGGTCTAGTTTTGTTAAATGGGGCATATGACGGATCACCAGGCGCAGAGTAGAGTAAGTGATGTCCAGGCCTGCCAGTCGTAAACACTGTATGGTTCGCATCTGACTGCGATTGTCACAGCCTGGAACAGAAAGGTCATTCAATAGGGCTTAATGGGAAAGAAGTATTCAATAAGACAAGAAGATATTAAGAAAACTGAAATGAAGAAATGCAAGGAATATAGAGTAGTGGATTTTTAAAAAATTGTTCATTCATGTACAAATTAGCCACTGAATACACATATCCCGCAGTTAATATTTAGAATCTGAAGCAACTTTGTCCTCACCTGGAGGGGTGACGAGATCCCTGATCTGAGAGTCTTTGACGCCATCTGCATAACGTAGATCCAGAGAACGGAGGAGAGGGCAGCCAGAGGAGCAAAGAGCTGAAATAGATGCCCAAGAACAACCTGCCAGCATCAGATCCTTCAGCCCTGAAAAGACAAAGTTACAGTTCAGCTTTATTATTACCGGTACATGTTAAACATTTTAACATGAATTCATTGTTTGCTGATCAACGTACCAGGAAGACGGCCAACGAGCCAATTCAACTGCTTCTTAGAGATGTTGGTCCAGGAGAGATCGAGGGTAACTGGCTGTCTCTTTATGATGCCTGTCAGAGCCTGGGGAGTAACGGTGCGTTTGACGCTCAGGTCGATCCATGCCCACAGCCGTTTGTCTAAGCACCTATGAATAAGTGCAAATCCTTATGAACACCTCATTGAATCATCCAGTTTACTATTTACAGAGTAATAAGACCCATATTAACAGTAATTCATGTGAATCCTTTTTTGATTTATTTGACTACAACTCAAATTTATCTCAACAGCTGTGACTTCCTGTCCTACACCTGTCCTGCTCAGAACTATTAAAATGATCAGGTTAAAATGTTGGTGAGATTAAACTGGGATTCCTAAATGACGGTGAGGGGATCAACTGGTTCTTTAACATAAATATTTATACATGATGTGTTTTCTTACCATTTGTACCAGTTCTTGCAGACAGCCATGCAGATGCAGAGATCCGTGCGACTTAAATAACGGAAGACAGACACCCACACTTCCCTTTCACAGCCTGGCCCGCTCCCACCATTCTCCCTGTCACCCTCACTCCCTCCTTCCTGTAAGGCGGACAGAGGAATGCGGGGATGAGGAAGATCTGAAGATGAAGAGCAGGAGGCACCATTGCTCATTTTAGGTAGCCTGTTTGGCTTTGTTCTTTTAGAGACCTCAGGCCTCCCTGGGTGGGAGGTATGGGAGACTGTGTGTCCACTGCGGGTGTGTGGTGGTGCGTGTCTGTTGGAGTGCTGATCAGAACCCGGGCCACGATTTCTGATGGGGGGTCTGACAAGGACTCGGGGCTGATTGTGCGTCGTAGGGGGTGCAGTTTGAGAGGTGACAGCCTCTAGTTTGGGAACAATTGCTGATGGGTCCCGTTTGGCCTTAGCTGGCTTCTGAAGGGTAACTTTAAGACATGAACCACCATTCCCACCCATTTCACAGTCTTGCTCCATTTCTTCCTCATCGTCCTCCTCTGTACCGTTACGGTTGCCCCCCTCATTCACTTCCTCTTCTCTCTCTTTGGCTGCTTGTCCTCCTTGCCTCGACTGTGGCCGGTTCTCTTTATCCAATCCCCTCCCGCTGTCGAGTCTCCTTTCCCCCTCTTCTTCCTCGCTGCTGCTGGTACTGGAGCTGCTGCTGCTGCTGTCCTCGCTTTCCTCCTCCAGCTCTGCATGGCAACTACCACTTCTGATTCCTCTTCCAGCTCCTCCTCCTCTCAGTCTTACCCCTCTTCCAACCCCTCTGCGGGATTCGCCCTTTGGTTCAAGAACCATACCAAGGGAAGACAGCTGCTGTTGGAAGGGCCCAGGCCCTCCCGAGGAGCTACGGTGAGTGGAGCCGGTCGTCCAGGTGGAGCCCCGGCCTCTGCCCTGAGATAGTCTACTGGTTGGAGAACGCAGTCGGGATAGCATCTTGTGGCCCAGCAGCCTGGGAGACCGATCCAGAGACGCCTGTTTCTGTCGGGAGTGAATGGAGCAAACATGAAGGCAAATGAGATCAAGAAAATTAATTAAATATAAAATATAAAACCAGTTTCTCAGTATGACAAATCCTTTGAAAATCTAATCAATAGGGAAGTAACTACAGATATCAGATGTACTGCATGCGCACAAACACACACACATACACTAGTTAAATGGGTTTGCCATACATTAAGCAGCGCTGTAATTTAATACCTTCAAATCCATGTCCCCGATAGGGAAATGGTCATACATCTGACAAGTTACAACTACCGTCATGCTTCACTGTTTGTAAAAACAAACACACAGGAATTACATTAAAGGAATTAAAAATTTGCTTACTGTTAGAAGTTTGCTGCGCTCCAGTTTTATCTGCAAGAAGCAAAACAAAAAAAAAGTAGATAAATGGGAAAAAGCTCAGAAGATCATTATCGTCAAAACCAATTTCAGGCCAATTCCAAGTTTCATTAAGCTAACACTTCCTTACTGGTTTCTTGGTGTACCAGGTTATAAAATCTGATGTTTATCATCCCATGAACATTTTGCTTACCACCTGTTTAACTTAAAATTTAAAAAAGTGGGAAAATTACAGGTATTGTTATGACTCCTTTGCCTGTCAGACTCTACAATGTGAATGGCACATGCATATGATGAACATTAAAAACAGGACATTATTCCATTATGAGCAATGGAAAGACAGAAGACAAATTTCCACTTAAAAATATCTTTTATAAAGCATTTGTTCAAGCCCCCAAAATACCAATACAATACTAATAATACTTTTTAGAATTTATCATCCCAGAAAAATCAGACGCAGATAAAATCCGTGCTTTTCAACATATTTGAAATTTCCACATTTAAATTTATTTATCCATGCAAATTGTTAATAAACACAACCTTCCATAACTTCCACCTGAAATCCACCTCACCCTCTTCTTCAATCTCTGCTCCAGTGCACTTGCTCTTTTGCGGTTCTGTTGATGCTGCAGGAGTAGTTTCTGAGAAGGTGGAGGTGCTGTGGGTCGGGATAGAGCGCTGCTACGTCTCCCTTGTCTCATCGCTTCATTAACACCAATGCCTTCCCGGTATGCAAGTTTGGATGGTGGCAAGGAGGTTGAGCCCTCTGACTCTCCACTTTCCTCATCGCTGGAAGACTGAGGGGGGCAGGGGCGGGGAGACAGGAAAGTTTGGAAGATGAAGATGAAGTCATTTCAGGACGAACAATACAGGAGTTGTATTGACAGCCAATATAATATTGTGGGGTTTTTTATACCTAAAATAATAAAAAACTAAATTATTTTCTAGTCAGGTTGGGGTATCCACAGAAACATTTCTACCTGTGTTGATAAATGACAAAGCCTGTGCCAGAAATAGAGTAGAAGTGTATATAAGGTACCTCTGAAGCCGAGTCCTTGCCTTGGTAACATCTCGGACATTCCCAGAGGCTGGGCAAATCTTTATTGATCTTCCCCTCTCCGGGTTCCTGAGAAAAAAAAAACTGTTTAACCTTTTGACAGTAACTTATATCTGAAAAACAAACACTGCTTTGTAAGCAGCAAGCCAGACAATAAAATTATTGGATAATGTATTCACTTGTTGCAATCACTATGTCTGAATAAATTACCTTAATGCACTGACGATGGGTAATTTTTGAGCAGACGGAGCACTCCATGAGTGAATGAGTGCTTGGATTTGATTCATCTGATTCCCCTTCTCCACATATGGCACATCGTGCTGTGTTTGGCAACGCTGGCTAGAGAAATGATTAAAGGATATCCAAAATTGTAAAATAAAATGTTGCCATCAGTAAGTCTAAGCAATATTGAATGACTGAACCAAAAGTTAAGATTACGGACGACAGATGTGAAGATTTGTTTCCACACATAAAGCAAAGAGTATGACCACTCACAGTGAGACACTGTCTCATGATGCAGCCCTTCTTCATGCGCCCAGGTCCACCAAACTTCCTCATGTCATGGCAGTAATGACAGTTGCCACATTCCTTCCTGCGGCAGCCAGCACACTGCTTGCACCTTACTCGCCTTCGCCTCAGGGCAGAGATAGAGCAGCTTTTGGTGCGTCGCTGACCGTGACCCTTAGGGAGGGCAGGGCCTAAGCGAGGACGGTACAGAACAGGGGGCGGGGGGGCTGGTGGCTGGTACCATGCTGGCTGTATTATAGAAGTTAACCAACAGAAAAACTGGGTTAGAACTGCTTTCTATAAATGCATAACTGACTAGAGCCTCAAACATATGGGAAAGAACTAAAATGAAGGATGTAGAACTTCATACTACTCATATAATAATGGGAAAAAAACCAATGCTGTAGCGGCTAAATGAAAAATAAAGGGTAATGAAATGAAATAAATGCCAGCTTTATACCTACCCTTTCAGGCCACCGAACAATGGGCTTTCCAGTGTAGGATAGCTTGGGATCATCAATACTATGTTCCTTTAGAACAACCTGAACAAGAATGGAAAAGCAAAGGAGTAGTAAAACAAAAATACAAAGCAGCTGCACACTAGAGCACAAGGAATGTAGACGACACCCACCCTCATGTCATCCAACAGGGCTGAAGCATTCCTGATGCCTGCAGGGACACACTTTTTGTGTGCTGGTAGCTCCTCCAGCTTCCCTAAAAGATTACACAACCCTTCCAGCTCAAAGGTAGTCAGCACATGCTTGGGTGTGGTAACCTGAGCTTCATCTTGTTCTGGACCTTCTTCTTCCTTGAACTTAACCCTTTCATTTTCAGTGTCACTGTTAACTCCATTCGAGGTCCCAAGCCCAGTGTGGTCGCTGGTTTCAAGGTCAGCCGGGGTTAGGCCTAAAAAAACAGGCAACATAATGGTTGAATATCAAAGATGTATAACGTCTTTGCGGAAACAAGAAAACAGCCATGTTTGCCTGTGTTCACTCATCCTCACCTATGCCTAGAGAGTATTTTTGGAATTCTGGGGTGAGGTGGGAGATGTTGGTTAGACAGTAAAGGTATCTCTCCAGAACATACCAGCACATCTCATAGTAGAATGGGTAGCGGAACTTTGTCGGAACCTTGAGAAGGGCAGAAACAACAGAAAAATAACACCATGAACAGTGACATGCCACTTTGGCATTTTGTTACAATGGCTCTATGAAATAAAACAAGCGCAACGAGATGTTTTTGTTATGTCTTTCATCCATATAATAGGTGAGTTACTACAGACAATTTTCTTTTCCGACTTACAATCTACTGACCCAATGCTTCTCCTGCATTAACAAGACCTTATAAATGGTGGATTATACACAAATGCTGACTTAAAATACAACTTCAAATAGTTTCATAATAAATGTCATTCAAAAATTCTTTCGTTTAAGAAAACGCTAGAAATGTTAAGTTTAGCCAGCAGAATACTAATCAGAAGAGGAAAGTGTGCACCATTGTGAGAATTATAAAGAAATGCAACACTGTTGAGAAATACTGTGACTTAAGTTTTCCCACAATGCCTTGCCTAATCCCAAAGTCACATTAAAACTCTTGTGAGCCAAGAGGACATTTACAAATAAGTGAGATTAAAATTTCTACAGTGAAGGTGAAGGTCCGCTTACCCGTGTACGATCCTCAATGCTGTAGATGTTGAGCTGCATTGGGATATTAAAGCTGTGGAGGAAGTTTCCCCCAAAAACCAAGGTGTCCTCAGGGGTGTACACAGCATGGATCCATCCTATAACATACAAGACACAAGCATGCTGGAAACATGAAATGGTAGAGAAAGTAAATGTCATTGTGTGTCTTACGTATCTGTAAGCATCACTGACATTACATGAACAAACCTGAGGGGATTATGAAGGTGTTGCCCTGTTTGAGCTCTATTCTCTGGCAGTCATGACACTTGTCCCCCAAGAATATGTCTCCCTGTTTTCCTGATAAAACCCAGTTCTCATACATTTCCAGGTTCTGTGGTGTGGGTGGGATCAGCCAAAACACCTACAGAATATTAAAAATGAAGTAATTTTTTCACCACTGATCAAAGTGACCTTAATTCTGACTGCATTACAGAACAACTGAAAGGTTTCTCAAGTGAAACACCCAGACTTGCCTTTCCTCCTCGCAGAATGTGATACCAGACCGAAGTGCCTCCGAAGTCAATGTGGAAGTCAGTGAAGCAGCCCTGCACACTCATGAGACAATACCTGAGAAGAATGAATGATGCTGGATTTTAGGTAGACTCAGGCATTCTGAGACAAAAAATTAAATTTGATTAACTGCTTTATCACAATAGTGTCTTGCATATACCAATTGAAATGTTTGAAAACTCACTTCTGTACTTTAGGATAATGCATGTCTATGATGGCATTAGTGGAGTCTCTCTGTCTCTCTTTGAGATGGCGGGGCCACATGTTGTCCACCCAGTCAATGAGATCCACCTGGATATTGAGGAACAGAAAATGTATTGTCTGCACCAAACTCAAGATGATTTTTGAAAACTGATGCCACATCATCTATATAAAGGTATTACTTTAAAATCCTGAAATTTGAAAATGTGTAAAGATTTACTGAAGCTGGTCGTTTGACGAGATTCTCAAGTCTAGTGTGGCTGAACTCCAGGCTGATGACATTGTAGAGTTTCTCTCTTTCTGATGGTGGTGTCTCATAGTAGCGTCGCCACTGAGCCATTGACATCTCGATTCCCTTCTGAGTGTTCACGTCCATCACGTCAACAATGCGTCGACTACCTGCAAGAGAATATGAAAAGGGTTAGAGTGTGGCCTAATTAAAGTGTCTTGAAATCTACTAAATTCTAATTGTACAAAATGTTTCTGATTAAAACACGCAGCAGCATCATGATCAATACCATATTAATACTTTAGGTCAAAGCTGATATCAATGTTTATATAAACTGATAGTCATTTCAACATTAATATTTTGGATTTTGGTATTAACTAGTGGACAAATTAAGAGTGATACGATAATAATAATGGATTAGTTATAAAACTCTGTTCTAGACAGCCAAAGCGCTTCACAACAGTTCCAACATTCATTCACTCCTCATTCATATACGGTGATGGTAAACTACATATGCAGACTGATTGAAACGCAGCAGCCAATCTGCGCCAAAGGCCTCTTTGATCTCCACCAGAACAATCACGCACATTCACACACCAGTGAGGGATATGAATAATTTATCTTATTATCTACGGTAATTTAAACGTTTATGACCCTACCTATAATGATATTAAACCACCTTCAATCTGTATTACCTTTTCCCCCTCTCTAATCAACTGTTTAAAGCACTTTGGTCTCGCGTAAGTCCGAGACTCATAGAACATAGCGCACTTCCGGATGCCATCAGCCAATAGAATGCGTGTACAGTATCATGTGACTGCCTAACAAAAACCGGCTATAAGGTGAGGTCGCGAGCTTTGATGCGCGAGGGCGCACTTTATTATTTACTCTGAAAAGGCATAACATAGAAACTTACCCACAAACAGTTTCACATCACTCACACTGAAATCTGGGTCTGGCATTCTGTAAAAGAAAAAGACAAAAGTTTTTTTTCTCAATGTACAGATTTACACAGGTTCAAATGAATGTTGCTTGCAATACTTTCAGATAGATTTAAGTGGTTCTAATTATAATCTTTGATTAAATTGTAAAAGAAAGTGACTTACTCTATGCCAAGGCCATCTCTTCTCTCAAAGACAATAGGCTCCCTGAGCCCTTCTCTTTGGATGTATTCAAATGTGAAATCTGCACAATATGCAATCATTTAAAAAAAAGTAACAACAAAACTTGTGTCAATAAACATCAAAACTCCTATCAACTGAGCTGGTAGGTATAAATTTAGTTGACAAAGCTACTTTTGTTGCGTGATAAACAAATTGTGAACCAGCAGCAAGCCTTGTTTTTCTACACATGGTACTATGGTACTACGTCGTTGTATTCAGGAACAGTTTCCTTTAACTTGTAATCTATCTTTCAATTTACTCACTGCAACCACTCACCTTGTCCCTCCATTTGTTTGATTAATTCAGAGGTAAACCTAGAGCATTTCAGCTTTTCATCCAAGTCAAATGTTCGTTTCCCCTCAATTTCGTCGTCTGAGATCCCATCATCTTGGTAGCGACGCCGCGTACCTGTACGCTGCAAACAAAAGCAAAACAAATTTTCAATAGATAAATCCATGCTGACCAATGACTAACCAGCTGACCAATTCCCAAATCAGTTCACATGGGAACTGGACAAAACAGTGCTACAATAGCAGGGGTTAATCTTCCACACATTGCCCCCCTCTTACCTCCATCCTCCCATTCATCCAGTGCAGAACTGCTTGGTTAGACAGATGGATCAAGCTTAACACTCCCTCTCAATAGTCCCCACCCCCATTCTTTTTAACCCAAATGTGTTAATATCTGAACTAGTGCTCTCATTGCAGAACAGCTTAATGCATTTTATATGCAATTGAAAAAACCCTGAATATAACTGCATTAGAAACCTCTGCCACTATACTTTGGCAAAGTATTAAACCAACAGAAACAATTACTTAAACTAAACTAACAAGTAGATCTATTACTATTTGATTATTTGTTCAGGAAGTTTATCTTGCATTCCAAAAGTGATCAGCAATGGGAGTAAAAAACAAAACATGTTACCCATATGTCTACACATCAGTTTTACTGAGACCACAGGCGTTGCTCATCTTTCTCTTCAGAATAGACTAATTCAAGTTTTGAGTTGATGTCTTTACAACAGGGAAATGGTACGCATGTGAAACATGGTCACCGTCCATATACACTAATGTCAGACTAGAGAACGAACTTGACTTTTTCTTGAACCCCTAGACAAGTTCATTACCTTTAATTGCCTTAATGTGGTGGCAAACACAAAGCCCAATGTACCATTACAGCGTCACAACTAGACCGAAGAGAGGCATTCAAATACAAATACTAGTAGAGATTTCTTAGTTTGTATTAAACACTAGGGTATCCCATATCATCCATGTAAAAGTGTTGATGGTAGCATTGTAAACACAGCACAGGCGTTCCAGGAAGCTAATGGCTAACACTTTGGTTAAGTTACTCACCAGGCGTTTGCTGTAGCGTGTATGGGAATCCTCCATAATCTCTAGAAGAACAATCCAGGCATAAGCGTTAAATTGCTAACACGCTTTGAACTGTTTCGAAGTGATTTTACAGTCGGTTGTTCACACACACGTCCGTCTGTGACAAGAACCGTGTGGGATATCCCCACTAACGTGACCCAACAGTGTAGCTTTAGCCATCAAGCTAAAGTTAGCAACACAAAACATTTACGTTGAACTTGAGTCACTATATAAAGTCAAAGACCGAATGGAGAAACTACATTTTAGTGGGAATATTATATACCCATATGTCTATATACAAAAGGATATTTACTGACGTTATCGCCTAACATTAAAAAGCTCGTTAATACCTTTCATAAATCGTCGGCTAGCGCTGTGGCTAACTACCTAGCTGACGTTAGCCTTTATACGGTAGTAGTAAGCGTCTTTATTATTACCTCTGGCTTTTAACTCCTTTTAGTCGTAGTGGTCAAAGTCGTCTCTCAACTACACTATACCCGGCCTCTCAGTCAAGTTTCTCTTCATGATAGGTGAAATCAGCTGTGTATATTGTTTTGTTTGTTATTGTGCGATAAAGTTAAGACGAGTCGACGCTTCGAGCCGCCATTTTCAGCTGGTCAGAAAACACAGATACATGCAAACCGAAAAAGAGAGAAGCTCGTGACCCGCCCCCAGATGCCCCCCACCCTCCGGAGCGTCACCGCAGCGCTGCTCCCATTGGTTGCAGCCGGTGCTCTTTAAACATGATTAGACTATGTTAACATAAAGGTGCATGTGTTTGTTTTCCCAAGGCGGGCGGTGCAAGCGTGCATTTCCTCTTCGGAGCCAGATCCAGTTATGAAATACAGTATAAGGGTTTTTTTTTTTTATTCCTAAAAGTAACATCCACGTATTAATTACATTTCAAGATTTGTTCCTACAAATTTAACAGCTGTATTATTTTTAATAACAGTATCAAGTGCAATGAAGTATGCGTTGTTTTTCGTGCACTACATTACATGTTATCTTGCTGTGCAATAGTGAACACCGCTCTTTCTATTTAATTTAAGTAATTAAGTTTTTTAGTTCAAAAAGTACTTCATTTCAAAAAACGAACGTAAATTGTATTTACTTTTCCAGATATAACTTTTATCTTGTCCTATTGTATCAACACTCTCCAGTATCTGCCTTTCGTGGATCAATGCCGTCATATAACCATTCACGATAACCTGCTAAACACTAAGTGAAAAACGAACGTACCCTAATGTAGACCCCGCCCCGTTGGGTGTTGATGAGCGGAGCTTGTCCGTGGGTTGGAAAAAAACGGCGAGATGGGGGATGAAACGAGGTCACGGAAGCTTCCCTACTGAGATGTTAGTTTTCCCGTATCGCCATTAATTTCCGTGGTTTTTACACGTAGTGAGACAAACAGCACTACTGATACGTGGAGGATGGAAAGTGTTCGGCAGTGCACGCCCAGGCAGAATGATTCTCTCTAGATTGTTGAACCCCCGACACGAGAAGCGAATTATAGAAGTATGTTTATTACATAAGAGGTCTTAGTGGGTTGACACAGCCAGTGCACGACAAAAGACAATCAGCAAAAGCATTTCAGCAGCACACACATCGAACAAGACTCGCACAAAATATAGGTAAATTATAAGAATTGACCTAAAAAAAAAAAAAAAAAACACTAATCGACTTTTTTGCTTTGCAGAATCGTAGCAAAATTATGCCTATTCTTAAAATGAATTTAACAGCATATAAATTAAAATAAAAGGAGAATTACTGCATAGTATTTTCTATAAATGTTGTGCCCCGTAATGACCACCAGGAGGCGGAATACTATAGGCTGAAAGAAAATCTACACATTTAATACACATTTTCAAACACTTCATACAGCAAGAAATTAATGTAAACTAAAATGATTAATAGGGTAAGAGCATAGGATGTCTAGTTAAGATGATATATTTGCCAAATAGTTTAAGACATTTTAAAGTGGATTCAAAGAAAAATTAAGATAAAATATGGGGAGCACCTCAGGATATTTTTGTGAAACCCTTCCCTACAAGTACTAGACAATGACTAAAAATTGAAATTAATACAAACACAAAATGTGAAACAACAGATGTCATAGTGTTGAAGGCAGATACAATTCTTTTTAAGTTGTATAAAGTGTTTTATGAGAAGAAACTGTAGAGATAGGAGAACACAACGATTCCAATGATGGCACAGCACAACGTAATCATCATCTTTTTCTGTAAATATAATCAAAAATAGACACTAGTTAGGCAACAGCATGAGTCAAAGACCAACACACAAAAATAAAGCACATTTAAGGACACAGGGGTTTGAGGAAATGACAGCAAAAGGAGAACAATGAGTCCCAGAGGTGAAGATGTGCATGTTTGTGTATATATTTGTGTGTAAAGAGAATGCAAAGGTGAATGAAATAAATCCTCTTACCTCTTTTTCAGCAACACAGCGTTAACATGCTGTGTCAAATATATGCTGATATCTCATCAAGAACACAGTGCTCTTCTAAAACATGCAATCATCAAAAAGTATGAAAAACATTTGTAGCTACATATTCACAAAGCACAGCAGGCAAGACAAGAAAAACTAGAGAGGAAGGAACACAACTCAAGCAGTCATTAAAAAACATAAAACCTTTAATTTCCATTAAAAGTGTTTGGACTTAAAAACAATTTACAACAGCCCAAGTATTCTCCTCGTTCCTTTCTTGCAGCCTGTGCTGGAAAAACGGTGTGGAGAAATAAGCTGAAGTTGAAACCTGTTTAAACGGCACATCTACAACATAGTTGAATTGCCTCTATTTGAGGAGGCCACATTTTCACTCCCATTTATCTGTAGTTTGCATAGTGTGGTTTTTTAACTTGAATTTCTCATGGTATAATTCATGGATCCTGATTAGTACAAGTAAGATATATTTATGGGGGATAGTATCTTTGCATGTGGATAGTATGTTATGAGAATATAAAACATTCGCATCCTTCAGATTTCAACACATTCTTATCAGATAGTCTTTTAACATTCAAAACATACTGTAACCATCGACAGGTAGCTGAAAAAGCAACATGGAGTTTAATGGTTTGGATCATTAAAGGGTACCATTGGCCTTGGCAGGGGTATTTTCTATACTGAGTGCCATTCTAGTTTAATCTTCTTCTTTTTTTAAATCAACATATACTTATACTGTAATATAAAACACATAACACATATGAGATAAATAAATTCAATCAAGTTCAATGATCTTTGAGGTCATCACTGCATGTCTGAAAAAAAAAGAACTAAAACTAGTAAAATTGTGGAAAGAATGTGATTAAAGTTTCAAATTTAAGGCACTTTTTTTTTTGAGGTTGCACTCATCGACACTGTTGAACTGTAAACTGCTAATATTTTCTTTACAACACAGAGGGAAGACAAAATATGAGACACACCTCTTCGTAAAACTTATCACAATTCAAAAGCACCAAAGACAGTGACCTCAAAAACATTCTGAACCAAGTTATCTCTGAAACTGTTGGAATAAAAGTGAACATTATGTCCTTCACGGGGCATTAGACGAAACTGACTAAGCTTGCCTTCCCACCGACAGTTGAAATTCTGTTTTACAGAATTTTACCATGTCTTGATAGGTATGTTGCTAACATTGCAGTAGGTTATCAATTACTCCAAACAATTATTGTGTATTTAGACCCATAGCCTCTTTTTTCTTTGCTCAACCTGATCATGAAATTATTTTCTCAAATTAGTTTCTAAACATGCCATCCTTCACATTTAAAAATCAGAAACACTGGACTCTCTAAATTAAAGAATCATAAGTGAACACACCACTCATCTTCAATTTAAATGGCAGCCAGACATCACTGACACACAAAAATAATAAACTCTAGTATTTACATAATTTACACATAATTACAGAAATAAGATATTCTGAAATGAGAAAGTGCTGGAACTCCCCACAAAACATATCCCAAATACAGTGACCAAACAGTAGCTAGCTTTAAAAATCAGAAAATGTGTCAAGGCTCATAAAGGCAAGCATTAATGATGGAGGAGGCGATGTGCAAGACCTCAAGATTCGGACTTAATGGACATTAAAATACATTTCACATGATAAACACTTTCAGGCTGATTCTTTGGCACAGTGTGTTGAACAATGAAATTTGTAATCAAACTGGATTGACATCAGGATCCAGTTTTTCATTTCACTTTTCGCTGCCACAGAGATACAACAGGAACGCGATCTCACATCAGCCTCAGTCTCACTTCCTCTTTGGGGCAGTGTCCACAACCTGAGTGAGGTTTTGTAATGGATGACTTCATCTGAGGGTTAATTTTAATTCTCATAGCATGGAGTGACTAGAATATTTTCCATGGCAGGCCAGTTGATGGAGGATAGGATGGAGTGAAGGATGATTTAACTAATGCCGGATCAATGACTGCAGCCTTGCTACAGAGTCTAGATGAAAATGATGATGAAGAAGATGAAAACAGCAGACTCCTCCAATAATGATGGTTTTCTATAAAGGGGGACAAACACAGAAAGAATTGACTAAACACTAGAAAAAAATGGAGTGATAACTTGATACCAGTGTTGCTTTGTTAGTTCAGCAGTAACTACAGGCAAAAACTGCAGAAGAGGGAAAAAAATACACACCCAAGAACTCTAAGCACACAATAACACACCTCATGTAAGCCCTCTGGACAGAATGAAGACCAACACACACAAAGCCCACAGAAAGGAGTATGCTAAAGGAGTATGTCAAAGCATGCTTCATACCCACACCCATTATGACCCCAGAGTTACTCACCCTTGGTTCTCCTCTTATTCAAGTAGCTCATGAGTTTCATTTCAAGCCCACTGACAATCCGATAATGAGGGCTAGTAAGGCCAGCAAGATGACAACAACCACCACTATTATCACCACTTTCTGTTGGGGAATAACCACATGCAGGCTGTAGCATGAGGACCATTCTCAGTGGGACACAACAAACATAAATTCATCCTTAATCTATATCTAGTCTGGGATGATAGAAAGCATTTATGCTAGTTTGGACTGAGGTACTATATATACAGGCTATGAAAACAAAAGCTATATCAAATGTCATTTCTCTGTAGCCAGGTAAACACACTGAGTCTTGCTTTAGTATCATAAACCAGTTGGTACTAGTCTTGACTTTTTGTTGATCTGTCAGATCCCCACACGTGCTGTAAAAAGATCCTTAAAAAACACATTAAGGCTGCGTTCAAAGAGACAGTAAAGAATGAAGATAATGACAAAAGCGCAAAGAGCTGCAGTGTGTGTGTGTGTGTGTGTGTGTGTGCTCGCGCAAGCGCGCGTGTGTGTGTAAGCATGGATGTGTGTAAGCATGGATGGAAGGGTATGGCGTTGGTCCACAGGACACAGGTTGGTGGTGGCTCAGTAATGTAGGGGGTGTAGGTCGTCACAGGTCTGGATCAAAGTGAAGATCAAGGAAGTGACGTGGGGAGGCGGTCTTCATGTTGTCAGGCAAGTTTCCCAAAAGCATCTCTGTGTTCTAGGAGAAAGATAGATTTCCAATTTTGGGTCACTGTTTAAAGCAACACCTTGTTCTTTTAGGCACCTGACTCTGAAATGGGATCCAGGCTGGCCAGTTTGTGTGGCAAACCCATGAATGTTTATCAAATGCTTTAACTACAAGAAATACTTTTCTACTGATATGTAACTTAAGTAACAACTAAAATCTCCCAGGATGATTTCTTAACATGTGCATTCAGTGAACAACATGTCACTACCTTGAGTCAGTGCAAAACTAAAGTCACCTGGGCTGTGTTACTAAAGGATTTCTGAACTCTGCCACTCCAATTTAGTCAATTTAAAGCAAACAAAACACCCAATAAGGTCGTCACTGTCCCGTTTTGAGAGACTATTTCCACTGCTTTTGGGAAACTTGATGGCACTTCCAGACCGTTGTCACTCACACGTCGAGCCTCTTGTTGAAATTTTGCTGCTTTCTTTGTGTCAGCTACAGCCCGCTCCACAAAGCCCACCGATTGGTCCATGTTGCTTTCAATCCTGTCAATCATTCCGCCCTAACATTTTGCAATGGTGTCGGAGATGATGGAAAGCAAAAAAGGTAAATAATAACTGATTGAAAGAAAGTGAAGCAATGTGTGCACATGGTGAGGAAGAAGGATCTGTATGCACAGGGAGTGGTTTAAAGAAGTCTGTGAAAATGTGTCTACAAGATGAGCAGAACAAACAGGAAGACGTCACACACACTCTGCGGCAGGAGCTGCTAATATGCATTACCTTTCGTGCTTTGGTCTGGTATCTTACAGCTTTTTTGGTCTGCTCCTTTGCCACTGTTACATGGTCCACTGACTTGGATACATTCTGTTCTATGTTGTCTACTATGTCGCCCTGAAAAACAACGCAACAACCAGTGAGATACAGAAAAACAAACAGCAAAAGTCCTTAGTTCTGATTTAAAATTTTAATTTAATTTACTGGTCTTTACACAGCTTCAACAGTGACTGCATGAGGAGTTTTGTGTCACAGTTGAAGAAAGCTCTTCCAAAAAAGATCTTTGGATAAAAAGTCTTCCAAAAAAAAAAAAAAGAGTATAAAAATGGTGTTCTGGGGGGATAAACTATAGACAGTACACATATATTTTTAATCTCACAACACAACTAGCAGGAGTGTGACCCTTACCTCAATAAAGCCTTTCCCTCAAGCAGCAGGGTGCAAGTAGCAATAAATATGTGGTTAGACACATGTATGCAAATACATGCAGTGGCTGACTGATCAAGGATGTACTGTACATGTGTTAGTTCTAGGGTAACATCTGCTCTGGTGTCTACTGCGGTTCGTTTTTTGTATATCTTACTAAATGCATTCATGTTGGCTCCACCACTGATGGGTGATGAGATGGACGTGGTTGTGACAGAAGGGATGTAAAGACAATTATAAGAATGGTATGGAGCTGGAAAAGAGGAGACAGAGACAGATGTAGGTTTTCAGACCAAAATGGAGGCAAAGAAAAATAAACTGGAGAAGAGGTGAATCTAGTTTGGATTGAACAACAAATGACCAGAAAACATTCACTATAGAACTGAATGAAAGAATGGTGAGAAGCTCCTGAAGTAACTGACAGACTGATACGATGATGGCCAGGTGTATCTACTGTACCTGGTTCTCCACTAGCATGGCGATGTCTACAAACATATCATGCAGCTCCTTGATGCTACTTTCCAGACGGACGATGTCTTTGTGTCTGGCTTCAATCTCATTCAGGGCTTGTTTCGAGATTCCAGAATCCACAATCTGTGCCAACAAGAGATTTACTTTTATCAGTGTTGCTGCCAAGGAAATGTAATGGCAATGTTAACAGTGATGGAAATGCATCCACCTACCCCTGCAGTAAACACGGCTGCATTGCCGCTCTCCAACATCTCCTCCAGTTCTTCATCAGTCGTTGCTTTTCCAGCTGAAAAGGAAAAGAGGAGTGAAGAGACTGGAGGATCATCTCTTGACAGACAAGCCTGTGGGTGTGACTAACTTATCTCTAGTTGCCTCTGAATACGGCCTTTGCTCCTCTCTCTGAAGTCCACTTGGGCTTCATTATATTTTGTCATTACTTCCACAAACTTCCTGGACAAGACTGCATGCTAGAAAAAAAGAAAAATGAGAACAGATGTAAATTACATTTATGGACAATTTGTGTCAAGTGAGGTTAAAACGACAGGCCTGAGAGTGAATTACTGTACTGTGATGCTAGCACAACTTAATAGTTGTAGTCAGTCCTCCACTTTAATTTATTATTTGCTCCTGTGTGATCAGAAAAAGAAAGCACTCCTCCTTAGCTTATATGGTGGAACGCTCACACTGTTGCTTCACAGCAAGAAGGTCCTGGGTTCAAATCTACCTGAAGACCTGAAAACTTTTCTGCATGTTTTCCCATTAGGTTCTCCAGCTTCCTCTCACCACCAAAAACAAACTATGTGACATAAAAATCAAGGTTTCCCATGAAACCAGCATAAATTGGAGGCCAAAGGAAACTTCAGAGTGATGCAATTTACCTGTGATTTTCGTATCCGCATGTCTGCTGATACCCTCTCCTGTTCCTCGGACTCCAGATTCCTCTCGATGGCTGGGAAGCAATCAAAATGACACTTAAACCACAAACCACTGCACCAATTCACTACCATCACTGGTGTGTGTGTGTGTGTTTGTGCATGTGTGTGTGACTGAGTGACTGACAGGGAGAAAGAGAGAGATAAAGAGAGAGAGTATGTGTGTGTGTGTGTGTGTGTGTGTGTGTGTGTGTGTGTGTGTGTGTGTGTGTGTGTGTGTGTGTGTGTGTGTGTGTGTGTGTGTGTGTGTGTGTGTGTGTGTGTGTGTGTGTTGGGGCAGGCTCACTCTTGAGTTTGTTTCTTGCATTGTTGGCCATCTTTTTGATGTCATTGGTGATCGCCTCCAAGCTATCCTGTGTTTCTAGGAAGGGGAAGCAAACATACTTAAGGTAAAAAAATAATACAAATGATCTCTAATCAAAAAAAAAAAAAAATCGTGGTACACCAGCTGTCGTTCAAATTGCTATCACTTGGTTTTCTCAAGTTTTAGGTACAATAATGTTTCAGAAACTTGGGAAATGTAGGATTGAATTCATATTTTGCAGCAGAAAATATAACAATCAACAAATCTGCTCAAACTTTCTTTGGTGAATAGGGTGTGGTGAATATATTCATAAAAAGTTAGGAATACTGATCCATCTTACTCTGATCTGATGTGGGAGCAGACAGGATGACTGAGTAAAGCTTTTTGACTTCAGCCACATTCTCATCTATTTTATCTATGCTGTTCCTGATGTCCTCAATCTGAAAAGCAAATGCACACAGTAAGAATAAATCACCCAAAATAAAACCTGTTCAAATATTCACTGAGGTATCAAATAAAATTCATTTTTTTGGTCAAGAAGTATCATTTAAAAACACTGACCTGGCAGAAGAACTCATCCATGAAGGCTGCATTGTCTATAGCAATCTCAACCTCCTCGTCGTCATGATCGCACGTCTAACAGGAAGAAAACACAGACTGTAGTTGCAGTTGTCCAGAAATGAAATGTCTCTAAAATACTTTTTATGCTGCAGTTCTAAGCCAAAAACAAGGCAGTCAGAGACTGCAACATCCCACGACTTACCCTGACCTACTTCCAGGGTAGATCAGGGTACCCTGATAACAGTACCTGACTAGTGCAAAGCTTTGACCTTTCAGGGTCAAAGCTATCCACTAGCTTTGACCATAGATCAAATCTAGCGCATAGGTAGATCAAAGCACTAGCTTTGATCTATGGTCTTACTCACACTGGCCTTCTCCCTCTATCCATCTTATCCGGTTACTGAGTGTACAAAAGTTGAAATTTGACCATGACCTAGTTTTCTCAAGGTCAAGGTCATCATCTTTTTTTCCTCCCCTTTGCTGCCCGAGTAATGTGCTTTTTATTTAATCTTCCTATCTGCAACGGTTGCGAAGATATTTGGTGGATGAATGAACGGACAAACAAACGGACGAGCACTGAAAATTACAATAACACATCACCACTTTGAAGCGGGATGCAATTGACCTCTCAAAACTGAAGGTCTTCATAGCCGTTTATGGTGCTCCATATGGGACAAAAAACATATCTCACTAGCTATATGGAAACACAAAATAATCTTAAGAAATTTAAAACTAGACATTCTTTTTGCAGTTTGGCAAACCTCAACTCAATAAGCTGCACAACATTACCTTATGAAATAAATTCATAATTTTAATATTACAGGTGTAATAATAATAATAACAGATCAGAGACAAAAACTATAGATTTCAATATTATATATCTGTTTCAGAGAGGACCCTCTGTTCGTTATTGAAATCTGAGATTGAATCATAACAACATAGACCGGAAAGTTAAGACGAGTGAAAACGTTCTTCATTATTTTCAGTGGGAGAATCTGCTGCTTTAAAAAGGCCCCTACAAAACAAACAGTAAAACCAAACAATAAATACATTACATAAGCACAAACTTAATCTGACACAGAATACAGTTACACAAAACTCAATGCAAAGCTGATATTAGAAATATGTACAACTTTATTTCGGTCTCTGGACCACATCAGGAAAAATTTTGAAACTGTCAAATGAAGACATCCCTCCGCTTTGTGCACCTGAGCAAAAGATATTCATGACCGAAGACATTCACGTGCATCCCTGATGATTAAATCATAAAATAAAACCTGAGTCCTTCCACAAGTCAATGTTTCTGGAGACCGTTAAACTATCATGTTATAAAGTACTCACTGATATTTTCTGGAGAAGCATTTCTTTAAAAGATGGAACATCCACTGAACAGCAGCAGGCAGACCGTGAACAATAATCACTCGCTCATGAAATTGCTTCCTAGGTAGCACTTTAGCATTAGCCAAGAAGTCAGCCAGAAATATTGGTCTGAACACAATCAGTCTACATCCAATAAATTCTATGACAAAGCTACACTTAGGTCATAAATGTGTCACGAGGGACAGTCGGCAAACATACAGCTCAGCCTCAGGTTGGCCACAAAGCACTGCTGCTGAATATTTACATGGCGAGAGGCTAGAGCCAGTCTCCAGGAACCCAACCTGTTTTCAACTGACTGTAAGAAGCCTCAGCTTGGGTACGGTGTAAACAAACACTATTGGACATGATGTGACTGTGACAGGAAGAGCAATGGCTGACTGGGAGTCTGAAACCTGGACACTTGACTTTCTTAGAGAAAGTCAGCCTGGATCAAAGTCAATGGAAAAACTCGGTCAACAGACCTGACAACTTCCCTGCTTTCATATCAGCTTCTTACTCGACCTCAATCTGTAAACCAATGTCAACACATATCAATACAGCACTTCATTTACACTGTACTAGAATACAATGGATAAAATACGCTAACATTGTTCAATAGTTAACAAAAAGAAAAACTTGATAACACATTTCTATGATCTCAGACAGAGCTACAACAGTTTGTCAAATTCTTTTATCTTGAGAGTTGTCAATGGCAACAGTCACTTTCCAGGTTGAACTGACAAACATTTGATTGTCCCAGCTTCTGAAAGAAAAAGAACTTCCTGACTTTGTTTCCGAGACTTCGTCCATCAGTTGAGAGAAATCACCTTCGACACGAAACAACACCTACTTTTTTTACACTCAGCTTTAACCTTTGACCTCCAATACATCATTTGACATTAAAATTGCAAATGCAGATAAAATGTTTTGTTCCAGGCTGCTAGAATTAGCAACATGAACATGGATGGTGAGGCGTTGCTTGTTTTTAGTTCCCTATGAGTTACTCATTGAACATAATGTGTGGACCGGCTGTGGCTTACTGCTACACACATTATGCTCCTTCACACAGCATTTCTGCAGCGGTGAGATAAGATCAAGCACTTGCTTCCTTCCACAGTCCCTCATTCAGCAAAAATAAGGACAAAGGGACTGAACATGTGTTCCGTTTTACAACTCAGCTCTCAATGCTGACACACAAGTGTTTAAAGATACCACACATAAATCCACATGCTCAATCATTTTGGGTAAAAACGTTCATCATGATACATTATACAGTAGTTTTATTTTATCCCATCAGGACTGCATGGAGGCTGCACTGTGGAAACTTTCCCAATGAGCACTGAGTATACTGGAAAGCCTGTTTGATTCAGGCTTTCCAGTATTTTAGAGCTTTTGTCAAAAGACAACAGGAAATAACACATATCCGCTAATCCCAAGAAATCCTTTTAAAATAAATGAATAAATCAGGAAGTAGGTCTGTTAAACTAACTGGACCAAAACCTTGGCTGAGACAGGACATAGTGAATTAAGAATTTCTCTATTGTTTTAACCCAAACTGGTAAGAATGAAAAAAGAAGATGGAATTATTGTAATAGCAAATAGAAAACTGGTTAACATTTCAACAACTGAACATCACTGTTAGACATCTGTTTCCACAACACAGATGTTCCCACAGCTAGAATAACAAAATTTGCATTGATGTGACTAGACCATATATACAATAGTGATCCTTTATTATTACTTTATTATTTATTAATCCTTTCTAGGAACCACATGCGAATAACAAATTCCGCCATATAGCGACAGACTATCTTATTATTTACGGTAATTTAAACATTTATGAACCCTCCCCATACTGATATTAAACCACCTTTTATCTGTATTACCTTTTCCCACACTCTTATCGACTATTTAAAGTCGTGAGTGTTAATGCGCGAATGTGCGAGGGCGCATTGTACACAGCAAAGAAGAATGATATATCTGGACACCCAAAAGACTCGTACAACCTGACATCCCACCCCTCAGAACAGAAAAAAAAAAGATCCCACACTGTACTGTCAGTGTGAGTGACTGGCACGTTAGTTTGGATGCCTGCTTGTTCCTTTAATTCAAATCACTTGGGTATTCTGACTTTGCATACAAAAGACCATCTGCCCTGTTACCTAATGCTCTTCAACAAGGCAATGAATGACCTGACAGGTTTTACATTGAGGCAGTACGCCGAGTCTCAGCTCCCTGTGTGCAGTCAGCTGACTGCCTTAATGGAGAATAATTACAAGAGTGTGTCATACTGGTTCTTCTGGAATATCTAATCAAACATACAAAAGTAAGGAAAGAAAACAATAAAACCCACATCTACCGGAAAGTAAAAATACTGTCATCACATCAGCCTCTGCACCATGATGAAAAAGGGTTATGATTAACATATTTTCATACAAACACAAGACTACTGATGACCTTTATAACTTGTTCTGTACGACTCTATACAATGGGACACTATGAAACAGAATTTTTTAAGATTGACAGCAATCCAGGACAAGGTGAACGTCCTACCCTTAGCCTCACTATAAGGAAATATACTGTAATTACCATTTTAAGGCCCTGGGAACTGATTACCTGTGAGACTTTGACACTGACTATCATAAATCATGTAACAGCACAGGACAAGGGATTTTACTGGAGTTTTGAGAAATCAGACAAAATAAAAAGGGTGCTAAGGTTAAAGAAAGCAGAAAGGAGAAGGTATATTAGCAAAAAAAGAGTTTGAAACCATTTATCCACTTAGCAATTAGCCTTGAAAAAGGCAGGTTGAATATCCTCATGAAAAAAAAGCTGAAGTTTCCAATAAGTGAGTGGTTTGGGCATTTAATTAAGTAGCTTATTAACTGACAACAATGGGGGCTATAAAACAATGGGTTTTTTTAAGGAAATATATGACTTGTTTGCCCAGGCATTAATATTCCAGTGGAATGGAAAAGAAAATGAGCCACTTGCTATCGCAGCAGCAGGGGAGGAACCTCGGGTCAGAATTATGACAGCATGGTGACAGAAGCCAAACTACTCCCATCAGGACTTGTATTAATGCAACACTACAGTCTGACAAGGGATTTAAAAACTGCATGTGCCACAGATTAAACTTTGAAGCTTCTGTTACGTATTTCCTCCGTTCATTGTGCTGATATTTGAGCCATACCAGGACACAAAGTAACAGAGGTCGCCCACCAGGCCTTTACAACACTTGTGGGAAACACTACGCACACAGAGGTGACAACGACATATGGCTTCAACCATTAGCTACATGAGCATAACAAGAAAAATGGAAAAGAAGCCCAAGTTAGAGAAATTTGCTGCTGAAATAACTTGAGATTTGGGGCTCACTTGTGGTAATAAACTGCAATATCTGCTCATGTTCTTGGTATTTCATAAAACTGTTAAAACAAGAAACTTCATTTATATTTTACTGGGCAGCATGCAGTATAAAGTATCTCACATAACCATAGCTCCAGGTGAAACCACAGCAACATTTCTTGTTTTGCCTCTTTCCAAAAAGTTAATCAGGTGATCAAGTAAGCCTTTATTCACACACACACACACACACACACACACAGTATTGCAAATATAGACGGAAACTTCAGCTAAAGTTTGATGGGAAAAATATAGAAACAGACCCTATATACTAAACATCTATACCAACTTCCCTGCTCTGAAAAGAAGACTGCTGTGTGAGGTAGACACCTCAAGAGATGACGCTGTTCAGCTACTTTAAACACAGCAAATATTTGGCCAGCTGTATCGGGTTTCTATGGGAACACATCCCAGCATGAGTTACAATTAGACTTCACTCCACTGGCAGCTGGTGGAGGATTCTGAGTCATTAAAGCAGTCAGAATGGGGAAAATTAATACAATGGATGTTTCTGTTACTAATTGTTTCTCTGCTGCTATTACAACAAATTTATAATCTCCATGTGATAAATAGAAAGGTAAAAAGAATTTGGATCTACATATCCTGTATCCATTTTGCAGCTCTACACCAATTACAGTTACACCAATACAGGTAAAGAACCAATATTCATAAAAATAAATGGCAGCTCTTTGCATTTAAAGGAAACACTTCTGAATACTCTTCCTAGTGTCCTTGCCTGGCAAACACTCTAAAACCAGTTGCAATAAACCATGCTCAATAGTCCTGATGCTGGGACTAGATATTTTGATATACAGTATTTGTTTCATAACTTACTGTACTTTTTATCAAGTCTACAGAACATTTTCAACCTTGGTCAACTTAATCCAAGAAAAATAAAGCAGAATGTAATTGTTTTCAGCTTCCTATGCCAGATGTAAAGGTTGCACAAATGCATCAGCATCTACTTAAACATGTCTACATCATGCTGCAGTATTGCAATCAAGAGCTCCGACCGATGACCCCCCGACCCCACAAAACAAGTGAAGGTTTTTCTCTGTCCATGACATTTTCTGTCCAGTGCATCAAAAACTGTTCAGGGTTTTCGGTTAACTTTCTGCACACAACAATAAAATATACGGTAGTGATAATGTAATTTTATTCTTCTGGTTTCCATGGATACATGTTGAAAGTAGGCTCATTCTGTGAAGAGGATGTGCTTCAACATTTTATGGCTTAAGTTTTTTTTAAATCTTTTGAAAGTTCTTCACAAAAACGCCATTAATTGGACATTTACATGGACTCCATAAATTACAGTATATCTGACAGGTGACTGTCACACCATCCAGCTGAGCTGCCAACAGCAATAATAACTAAAGTAGCTCTACTCATATGAAATAATTTTCCTACCTTTAATTACCACCATACATCTCATTTAATATGGTAAATTTTAAGTGACAATCGTCATTTATTTGATTTTCTTAACATCCGATTTATTCCCATGCAAACATTATTAATTTAGGCGGCCATTAAGATCAACAGATAAAACAGGAGGAAGAGCACCGTTCATACATTGAACGTTTTCAGACACTACTTACCGCTTTTAGTTGCTCCAATCGATCTTTCATCTTTGAGATGATAAATTTCAGACCTTTAAACAAAACGAATAAAAACTAATTTGTGTGAAATTGCCAAAAAAAAAAAGAAGGAAAAAAGTCCAGGTCTCTTTCGTCCTCAACCAGCTGGCAAGCTAGCTGTCCGACTCGAACTACTCCTGTCCGCCAATAAGGAGAACTAAACTCCCCCGAAGTCTTGGCACCTTAGTCCGAGGAAACTATTTTTTTTTCTTTGAAAAGATGGCCTTTCCGTCGATTTCCATACAATATGGCTGCTGGGTTTAAAACCAGTGTTTTTTCTTTGCTAAATCTCCAGTCGGGGGATTAAGACAACAGTTGCGTAGAGCCGTATAATCTGGATCTCCGCTGGCCACCAGTAATCATCCTAAAACGCACTTTTCTGACCGGAGCATGCGCAAACGAATTTCTCTCCACAGAGATGAAGCCACGCCTCAAACCACCTGCAGTAATGATGCATTCAGGTCTGCTAGGAATAATAAGCTCTATAACAATTTAGATGAAACCAAACGCCGAACAGGATGATGGAAGCGGTTTGACACAAAAATGTCTTCTGTAACTGTAGCAGACCTTTTGAAACATATTTAATGTATAACAATGTAGGAATACAGGACCTGTGTAACAGCTGCCAATTAGAAGCCCGGATAAAAATGTTAAGGGGCCGTTGTCTTTACTCGGTCAATTGTTTCAATATCTAGGTAACCTGTTCTGTGGGCTAATCCCGTCTGAGAACAGCGTAAGGTTTAATTAATAGCGTTATAATAGGACATGCCACTGTCAGGGGTGCTGTTCTGACTAAAAAGCGAAAATACACCTCTTAGTCTCTTAAATACCAATGTATTTATCATGAGTCCCAGTAAAGCTAAATGACGCAATTTGTGACCGAATTCTTTCGGTCGTTCTGCATCTAGTTTTATCGGTAACTTGAACGTCATAATAAAAAATTAAAGTCTACAAACGCCGATGTACTATTACGTAATCCATCAGCGTTCACCATCTTCAGTAAAATACGACTGACACCTAGTGTTCATCGCATACCACTACCGACATACTGTTTTAAGGACTACACTATCACGAAAGCTCCATCCTTCCACCTTATATCATGGCGGGACAGATGCTCCGGACACCCACATGTGAATCTCCATCTGTTCAAACCTGGGTCCATTGGTGCACAACTGAACACAAATGGCTGCATTACTACATGACAAAAGGCCAAACTAAACTTACTGACTGATGTGAACACTCACCAAACTGTCAGATACTTTAATGACTGGATTAATAACGTTTCATTGAATTTGAGACAACAAAATATGAAAAAAAACTAGTCAAGACTTTATTCTGAGAACGTTTTTATTCAAATTTTTATTCCCCTTAGTGTGTCCAATACACCATACAACAGCATTATGTGGGCTGGGTAAGTGCAGTGGAGAGTGCTCAATGATGAAAATTAGCATGTTACCATGCCGACAGCAACACTAGGGTGGGTGTGTTTTTAACAGTGACATTAGAACCACAACTTTTTCACAAAGTTTTTAAATTTTAAAACAAAAAGAAAAATCTGAGGGGATATTACAGTAAGGGGCGCAAAACAACTTCCTGTCCACAGTCGGGGTCTTCGGGGAACAAACAGGTTAGAGATCATCTTCTTCGTCTGGGAGTGCCGTTTGTGATGCAATCTGAAGTGAGAGGATGTTTTAATATAATTGATTTCTGGTGAAGCTGTATATTGACTTTGAAATAAATATACAACACTGATGAAAGAAATTCCATCTCAATGACCATACTCACAGTAAGCTCTTGTTCATACTTCGCAACAAGGGACGGGTCAAGAAGGACCTCTGGTGGAGCGAGAGCAGGCATTTCCACAAACTCCAGGTTAGGGTCACCAATCAACTTTCTTGCTAGCCACAGGAAAGGTTTCTCAAAGTTGTAGTTACTCTTGGCAGAAATGTCATAGTACTGGGGACAGAAGAGAACCTCTCATTTCTCACTGACAGAGGACCAAAAAATGACAAAAGACAACGCTTTCTGTATTTCAAATGGGACCTATCTAAGCATGACAATGATAATGCAAATATTTACCTGCAGGTTCTTCTTGCGGTGAAAAACAATGCTCTTAGCTTTGACTTTCCGGTCTTTAATATCAACCTTGTTGCCACATAGGACGATGGGAATGTTCTCACAGACACGAACCAAGTCACGATGCCAGTTGGGTACATTCTTGTAAGTGACTCGAGAGGTGACATCAAACATGATGACAGCACACTGAGCTGTAGAGGCCAACGTAAGTTTTAAATACATTACTTAGTGGATATTCTAATCAGGTTAACAGTCACTTGGCAGACAATGAACTAGAACACTATTTCAAGCTTATCAAGATCACCTTGAATGTAGTAGCCATCTCTCAGGCCCCCAAACTTCTCCTGACCAGCGGTGTCCCAAACATTGAACTTGATAGGTCCTCTGTTGGTGTGGAAACTCAGCGGGTGTACTTCTACCCCCAGGGTGGCTATGATTCAAAGCAAAGGAGTGAGGTCAATGCTTCAATAATGCTTTTGATAGTTCTGTAACAGTTCACACAGGCAAAAAAAGAAACATGCTTTAAGTACTCTACCCATATGAAAATCATTTTCCTACCTTTAATTACCACCCTACACTCTTGGTGAAATGCACTCTTGGTAGCATTTCACTGAAAACAGAAGTTGATCAAGTATTCCAAAACATGTCTATACACAACTTATCACGGTCAGTAAGCCTATACAGCAGTATCTTGATATACAAGCCGCTCGGCACACGAGTTATGAGAGATACAAGCCGTCTCAGTGCCCTTATTTTTGTTACAGGAGCCATGCTTTGGGACTGCTAGTTGGTGGAAGAATACAGCATTAGCTGAGACCGCATTGCATTCTTTACCATATATTGGTGAATGGATACATCAGCACAGAACAGATCCCTTTTGCGGAGAAAAAAAAGTGTGCGTGTGCTTGTTACTTTTGAGATTCTTTTTTATACGTTTTCAGTTTTTATGTAATAATCATGTACAGGCAAGGTATGCATGTCTATTGGCTGATAAAAATATCTTGTCATGATTTAGAGGGTTTGGGGTTTTTTGTTACAAAGCTGGAACGAATAAGAACGATTTTAATTATTTAAATGGGAAAATATTTGACTTACGAGCTCAGTCAGTGCAGATTAAACTTGGATCTTAAGGTATTACTGTATTTAGAAGTCCAAAAGTTGACAAAATATTGCGCAGCTCAGTTGGTAAACCATGAGCTTCATTATTGAAGCCACGGTCATCTGGTGATTAGCGCAGGCTTCATTACTCGCTTGATGGTGGGGGATAACTAGCACATATTTACATGGTACAGATGGTCAAACATTGAGTTTTATTTTAAAATTGACAGTTATTTTGATAGTAATCATGAAATTAAGACTTTTGAAACATTTTCTGAAGCATAAACTCTTTTCAAAAACATTTAACTTCTTAGATGAAGCACACTTACTTGAGTACTTATACAAAAGTTGACTAGTCAGTGTGCTCTGGTAAAAAAATTCAAAACTAAAACCAATGACGTATGAAGCAAACAATTCCCTACTTAGCAGTTTAAGTGAGCATGTCCATATTGACATGCATGTCAAAGTGTAGTACAAAAACTTTCTTAGTTGGTATATCAAAATTGGTCATTAAGTTGAAATGATTAATCAATCCCTCCATGACTCTATAGCCTTTTGAGGGAATGGGGTAGCCTAAAATCCCTGAATGCAGTTTTGATGGTAAATATGTCCTTTTGGCACATCTTCATTTTTAGGACAAAATCCAAAAATTGCGAGTCAAGTAAGCACTCCTGTGTAGGTGTACTTGTCCATATTCCACCAGATGCACAGAATTTCCCAAAAGCACTTGTATAACATTTGTATATGTCAATCTGCAAACCTGTGAATCATTACTGATAAATCTTTGTAAGTGGATTCCCAGAAGTCCACAGCTATGTTATTGTTGGTTAGTTCTGAATAATTCTTAAGTTATAAAACCAAAATAATTTTTAAAAAATCCCGCTTCTTCACCAAAAAGCTTTACCTATGGGATGTGCTACAGTCCAACTTTGCTGAAAATTTAGCTTTAGCGTATTTCTAACAAACCAACCCAATCGCATATCATTGAGACACTCACCGACATATTTCTTCTCAAACTCTCCCGTGATGTGCCTTTTAACAAAAGTCGTTTTACCAGTGCCTCCATCTCCCACCAAGACGAGCTGAAATAAAGAGGGCATTTAGCACCGTTTGCAGAGTTACAGGCCGTACAGACGCAGCATTCGTCTGCGCATAGAAGGTAAATGTTACACACATTAAACACGTGGTAACGTAGCAAAACGCTTACCTTGAAACACGCCACCGGATTACACTGTGCCATTTGGTCTGTGTGAGTTCCGTGCTATCTAAATAAAACAAGGCAGGGTAATTAGCACAAGTTCAATCACCCCCTGTTTAAGTTAGGCAGACATTAAGCTAGCAGCGTTAGCAACCTTTCCCCCCCCCTGATTTCACGTTGTAAGGCTTTCCCAACATCAACGCTGCATTCACCAACAAATACGGTGAAATCATCTCGTATTTAAAAAAAAAACAAAAACAGAAATACATCAATAAACCCCGACTTCAGAAAGGAAAGACGGCAAAAAGGCCTTTGAAAATTAAAGTGAGGTACTGCTAGCTGCTAACAGGCTAATATCGTATGCGCCAGAAGCCGCGCGACCGCACTTTTTCTTGTTCGACTGGAACATTCTGGCTGCTAACACATTTGTCCGGTTCCATGTAGCAGCGGGTGGCTAACAAGCATAAAGAGAATCACACACAGGAAACGTCTGTTATTTAAAAGCTTGTGTTAACAATATTAAATACGCATATCGAGAAATTAAGAGCGGGTAGCAGGAACAAAGCAGTAAATTAAGGGTGCTTTTGCTTTGCTAGCCCCCTAAGCTAATATGGCACGGAAGCCATTCTCTACGTGAGCTAACGGTTAAGTTAAGAAATCAATGGCCTAGTCTTACAGCGAACCCCTCCACACGAGCAAAACTACATCACCCCCACTTCATACCTTCCAGATCCAAATAGGTTTTCGACTTACTTTCCAAACAAATGCAAAGTCGAAGGTTGGTCTACAATAAGATATGAGCATACAACTCACCGGTGTCGTCCCGAAAAGAGAAAAGAAGTAAATGGCTGCGTTCGCGGGAGATTCAGCGTGGACTATGAGTCAGTTTCCGCCCAGATCACGTGACAGCGCAGCGGTTAAAAGATCTTACGGTTTGAATGCGCCACAGAACGCAGGCCGTGATTCAGCATATCCCGTATACTGTATACCTGTGCAGGTATTTACATCAAAGAAACAAAGCGTCTTCAAAGGAACTTTCTTGAAGACGCTTTGTTTCAGTGGATTGAAATATGCTTGGATAACCATGACCTGGATAATTGAGAACCTACACAGATTTTCACGGAAATATAGCGAATCATTACATTTAGAGAGGGATGTACTTTTTTTTTTTTTTTTTTACCTTTTCTCTTTTAGTTTATGATTGATGATTCATAATTAAGTATGAACTCAGAACTAACAGGAAAACTCAATGTCTTAAATAATTTCAACATTACCATCAGCATTACAATAAATGGTCAATGTCAATTAACCATCTTTACAACACAAGTAATTTGATTTGTGCCTTTTTTTTATTGACAACATAATTTAATTAATTGGTCACATGTATGTAACTGACTGCTAAATCTTTTTTTTTAATCCTTTGGGTGATATGATATTATTCGAGAAACATCTTTGCAGGAAGCTTGCTGATACAACAGGAAGCCTATCTGTACAGGTAGTCTGCCTTTATGTTGGCTGCTATCTCACTCTCCCACATGTCTCCATTGTTGAGGAGCTTTTCTTTGTTGTACAGCAGCTCTTCATGGGTTTCTGTAGAAAATTCAAAGTTTGGACCCTGAAGGAGGGATTGAGTAAAAAAAAAAAATCCACATCAGACATTTGTATGAACCTATATCAATGATATAAAGCTTCACGTAGTATAGTTTGGATGAGCTGATTCTTACCTGAACTATGGCATCAACAGGACAAGCTTCCTGACAGAAACCACAGTAGATACATTTGGTCATATCGATGTCATAGCGGGTAGTTCTCCTGCTACCGTCGGCTCTTGTCTCAGCTTCAATGGTAATGGCCTGGGCTCATTGTAAAAAATGTAAGGGGATATGCAGTCAAATAAAGTTCTAATCTAGAAAGGTGCAACATTCATAACAACCACAGTGGCCTATCTTTATTGTGTGAACTCGGTGTGAGTAGTTCACCTGAGCGGGACAGATGGCTTCACACAGCTTACAAGCAATGCAGCGCTCCTCTCCATTGGGGTAGCGGCGGAGGGCGTGCTCTCCACGGAAGCGGGGTGACAAAGGCCCTTTCTCAAATGGGTAATTGATGGTGGCAGGTTCACGGAACAGGTAACTCATAGTCATCGCCAAGCCTGCAGAAAAGTTTATCTGAGTTACTCAAGCAACTTCATCTTTATTTCCCACATTGTGAAGAAATTCCATGAAAAGGTTGGCATGATAAGGTTGGCTCTTATTACTGGTATATTCCATGCTATTTGTCAAGTTTAAAATTTTTAAATTTTATTGAATGATGTTTTTTGTATTCTCACAAGAGTTGTTCATAAAGAGAAGAATTTAGATATGCCATAAATAGGCATGACCAATGCATTCTGAATAGAAATCCTAATATGTGTGACCTCTAAAGAGCTCTGTCCACAGAAGAGTTGTTGCAGCGCGGTCGCTGATGGACCTCAGGTCAGTCAGCGGCTCCTGAGCATTTACATATTCTACAAAGAAAATAGAAGACACCATTTTAATCAAGTGGTCACAGCACTAAGAAAGGCAAAAGCTCTTTGTAGCAGTACTTACTATAGCCCTCTCTTTGCACACTCAGGCTGAAGTGTCGCATGACACCACAACCATAACCAAATATACCTGGAGAGTGATGAAAATAATTTGAAGATTCCAAAAGTTTTGCATATATTTTAACATTTAGTTGATTTCAAAACACGCCACTCAGTTTTTGGCTCAATTTGAGGAAATTTTTTCTATTTTCTTAACCGGATTGAACCACTATATAGGGCCTGTTCTTTTACAATGACATTCAACACGGTAGTGGTCATGTTAGACACAGTTTGTCCTTGTTTGCAAACTGAAGACATTCACCACTTTGTCAGTGTGGTGAATGCTTATAGTTAGACAATAGAGCATCCAGAACAATCGGATGTTGCTAGGGAAACAATCATAGAATGCCTAAACCCTGGTTATCTGTGTACAAACCCAAAAATCAGGGTCACTATATCTACCTGCTGCACTTTGTCACTTGAAAAATTATGTTGTTTACATTTTTCGTGTGTGTTATTTATGTTTCTGAGGAAAAGAAGCAAATCATATAAAAGAAGAATAGAAACAGGTTGCTATTTTCTGAAACAACCTGACAGGTTTTCCTCCAGTGGTACCTGGCTTTGAGTGGAGGTTGAGGAGACGCAGATTCAGCGCAGCAGACATCTGAGCAAAGAAGTAGATGGAACGCATACTGAAACAGTTACAGTGTCGATACCGAAAAACTCATGAATAAATCGTGAGACCCAAACCCCTTCTGTGACGTCAGAAGTCACGGCATTCATGACATGACAGCAGAATGGGTCGCAAACACTCTTAACACTTTCGACACTGACGCATTAAGGGGTTCGCAAACCATCAGTCAAACGAAATGAAAGGTACAGATGTCTAAATAAAAACGAAAATAAAAACAGACATAGGGAGGTAATATCTAAATATCTAAACCTAAAAGAATCACATATAACTTATTTAGCTCGCCTAACTGTAGAAGTGTTAATAACACGCAATTAACACGCTGCCTAGTTTATCTCATTTACTCTTAAAAAATACAAAAAGAAATAAGTTCGTACAATGAATCTTGAACGCCCCACTGCACGTACAATGCTGTTATCAAACCACTTACATCACAGAGCAGTTTCCTTATGGATAATTATATGGTAACATATCTATTTGTCCAGGCGACACATCTTTGTACAATTTAAATGTGTCTCCAGCCGCATGTCTACTCTATGTAATCCCGTTACTCCTGAATTTAACTGTCAGCAATTCAATTTAGAAAAAATCAACATGATATGAGTAATAGGTCGGTTTACTCTAAAATTTCCTTTATCTCTAAATCTAAAGTCTTCAACAGCAAAAAGTTACTATGATTATATTATTACTGTAAACTAGACTCACCCTGGTCACAAAGCTGATGACCAAAAACTGCGTTATTATGTATATGTTGCGTTCAAAGACTGCTCGTAGTTTACCAATCTCCGTACGTACCAATCTCCGTACACGGTATTGTACTATTTAGCACAGTAAGGAAATGCAGCATGCCTGTTGCATGGACCCAATGAAGCGATTTTTATTGGACGATCACATTTTAGGGATTTCGTGTTTGATGAATACATTTCAACATTTCATACCTGCCCGCCACCATCGCTTATGCTTGCTCTGTATCTGTTAAGGGCTTTGAAATGTCTTCAGATATAATTAAGCGCTATATAAATAAAACTTGATTGATTGATTGATTGATTGATTGATTGATTGATTTCATATTGACGATAGTTTCTTAAATGTAGGTTAGTTATTTGGCGTGATGCATTAATGATTCTGAGAGAGTGAGGCAGAGAGAGAGAGACAAAGAGGGGGAGCAAGTAAGTGTGAGAGAGGGAGGAAGTTTGTCTTCCTCTGTCATCAGTAGAAGAATGCACGACTTTCAGAGCAATAATCACGGAAATACGAAAGGTAAAATCTTTCCAAACACTATTTTAAGAAGGTTAGTAGCTCGTAGGTATCATTAACTTTAATTGCACTGAAGACTTAATGTATGAACAATTTTGACCGTGCTTCAACGCATGGGCTTTGTATACTACTAGTTGAACTGTAAGTATCTGAATGTAATCCGAGTAATATTTTAAGAGTTCCAGATCGATGTTTTTATGAGGGCACCATATATGTTGAAAGTTACATTCGGGTCTTAGAACAACATACAGAACATCCCTGTTCAGTCTAACAAGACACTGTCTTGCCACATCGTGCATACATTACAGTGGTATTATATGACTAGCACAGATGAGGAGCTAGAATGGTTTCTTGTAATCCAATCCCCCTTGAAAATGTATGAAAATATGATAACAGACTCCCCAGACTTGATGCCATACAAGCATAAGTGAAACAGAATTCAACTCTTAGAACTCGAACAATTAAGGGTTCTCTGTTTAGTCTCTGAGCGTTATGAACAGCAAAAATGATTGAACACCTTGATAAATGTTATAGAGATCAAATTCACCTTCACCATGTATTATGAATTAATTTATATGACAGACGATGTTGTCACATGTTGAATGATGAGGCCCTTTTTCTTTCTTTAAGATGCTGAAGTCATCAACCTCAACCCAGAAGAGCCTTGGTAAAGAGGACAGTTCTGAAGCAGATTCAGAGTCAGAGGCCGGTCTGGAACCTGAGACAGACCGCTTTGGCTTCATTGTGACCGATGGCTGCACAACCAGGTAAGAAGTCCTGTATTTATATTTTTGCAGTGTTGCCGCGATGTCATGGAGAAATGTGCTGTTCCCAAAAGCTACTTTATGGCCTCTGTTTTTATGTTACTTTAAAGGGGTGTTTTTACACAAACAGGACATATGGTACAAAGACAAACGAAGGCTGGAAGTCATGGCAGTTGCTTAAAAGGAGGTTGAAACACAAGAGATTCCAAACATTAAACTCAAAAAATCTCCCCAAAAAAGATTTTTATTTAATTTTGAACAGTTAGTTGTTAATTTTAAGTGATTAAAATTAACAACTAACAACTAAGTGTAAGGTTATTTATTACATTCAGAAAAACTACCTCCATACAGAGGTTCCTATAGTATCTGTTCAACACCTAAATTATCTGCATTCATATCTGTACTCGGAATGGGCGGGGCTTAAACTGGAAGTAGGTGTGGTTTGACCGGAGATGGGTGGGGCTTGAAGCTGTTCATTATCTTAAGTCTAAAATTGACATGGATTGATCAGAAGTTGCTATATTTATTGTTCATTTTAAAACTATTTACATAACAGCCTCAAAATTGAGATTCAAATCAATGTTTTTGATCACAAAAGTAAGATAACTATTTACAGAACAAGTTTTTTATGAACTAAGAACATGAATATTCTTCAGAGAATGAATGAATATTTACAAAACAGCCTCAGAATGGAGATTCAATACTTTTGATCACAATAGTAAAGGAACTATTTACAGAAGTTTTTTTATGAACTCAGAACATGAAGTGCATTAATGAATACAACGCATGCAATAGGACATTCTGAACTACAAAGTATGCATGACCAAGAATTGTCTACTCAACACAACTTTCTAATTATTTTTCTTTTTAATTTTTTTTAATTTGTATTGTTTGTTTCTATGTAGCTCCGTGGTACACTGGTGTCGTGCCCGGAGTGTCCCCTGTCTCACGCCCTGAGACTGCCGGGATAGGCACCGGCTCCCCGCGACCTGCGTTAGCGGATTAAGCGGGTTGGAAGATGAATGAATGAATGAATGATCAAACCATTTTTTCCTAATTGTTTATTTTCACCACCTAATGTTCTTTTCATTTTTCTCACACAAAGTTAAACAAAGTTTATTATGTGTGTGTGTGTGTGTGTGTGTGTGTTTGTGTGTGTGTGTGTGTGTGCGTGTTTGTGCATGTGTGTGTGACTGAGTGACTGACAGGGAGAAAGAGAGAGATAAAGAGAGAGAGCATGTGTGTGTGAGAGAGCTATTTAACAGCTAAAATATCTATACACTACATAAATTATTAGTTTGAACTGAAGTGACAAAGTGTCAGAGTAAGAGCAAGCAGGTAAAAAAACCAAAAACGACTGGAGTGGAGGCAGTAACCAATGCGACGCTAGCAGTTTTCAGCTCTGTCTGGTTAAATGCAGCGCAATCATGCAACTACATAGAACAAGAAACAACTTCACCAAGTAACCTTAAATAGACCGAAATAGAGGAAAGCTGAAGAAAACCTAAGGAAAGAAACGTGAGCTGCATTGAAGTCACGCAGAGAGATCAGTCAATGTTTGTGTGTGTGAGAGTGGGCCAGCGACACCTCTGGCTGAAGTGATGTCTGATGTGTCTCTGTAGGAAGGGGTGGGCACTGTGTATGACTGGCCCATCACAGAGCGTGAAGATAGTCAGTTCTGAGGATTTTCCTTCAGCCATGCCAGCTGGGATAGGCTCCAGCTCCCCATGACCCGCAAAAGCAGATGAAGTGGTCAGGATAATGAATGAATGAACGAGCACGAGTATTGATGAGTTTTACTTGTAGCATCCTTGTACTCGTCAAAAATGTGTTATCCATACAGGATATTTGTCTGAAATGAGTACCCAGCTCAACCGTAGTTCCTATTACTCTGATGATGATGATGATGATGATGATGATGATGATGATGATGATGATGATGATGAAGGTTAAGGCTAGGGGTTAGGGTTAGGGGTTAGGGTGAGGTTTGGGTAGGGTTAGGGTTAGGGGTTAGGGTTAGTTTTAGGGTCAGGGTCAGAGTCAGGGGTTAGGGTTACGGTTAGAGGTTAGGGTTAAGGTTAGGGTTAGAGGGTTAGGGTAAGGGTTAGGGTAAGGGTTAGCGTAGGGTTAGGTTAGGGTTACGGTAAGGGTTAGGGGTTAGGGTAAGGGTTAGGATAGGGTTAGGGGTTAGGTTAGGGGTTACGGTTAGGGTTAGGGGATTAGGGTTAGGGTTAGGGTTAGGGGATTAGGGTACGGTTAGGGGGTTAGGGATAGGGTTAGAGGGTTAGGGCTAGGGTTAGGGGTTAGCGTTAGTAGTGAATTATGAACAGTATAGCAGCAATAAGCTATCAAATTGAGAACACATCCACATGAGAGGTCATTAAATTTCACCTGTATGATAGGTGATAATTTTTTGAAAAGCTTATTTTATGCTGTCATCTTCCAGCAGGCTATCATGATAAGAGAAGACAGTTACCTGCTATTTTTTGAAAACCTGTTGCCATGGAGAATTTAAACCGCTACTTGTGGTTTTCCTGTTTTCTGTCTCACTTTTCTAGAGCGCCGTCTTCTTTAGTGACAACACACAAAAGTTCATGCAGAAACTGCACACTGACATAGTGTAGACTCAAAATGAATAACTGTTTTACATTGACAGCAGATGAGACACATTAAAGCCTCTTTCGTATACTGTGTATATATATATATATATATATATATATATATATATACATATATATATATATATATATACATATATATACACACACACACACACACACACACACACACACACACACACACACACACACACACACACACACACACACACACACACACACACACACACACACACCGTATTGGCCAGAATATAAGACGGTGTTTTTTGCATTGAAATAAGACTGATAAAGTGGGGGTAGTCTTTCATTTGGGATCTAGACATTATACCCACACACAACGCTAGATGGCGCCAGAAATCTTTAAAGCGAATGCTGAACTGAACTCCCCAGGAGAAAGCGAACCCCTGTCACGAAGAATAAAAATAGCGGTAGCACGAAGAAGAAAAATAACGGTAAGAAAGAAAAGAGGAGAAAATAAGAGAAGAAATAACAGAAAATGGAGAAACGTAGTGACAATCTGGAGATAGTGGGTCGAAGATCGGCCAGGCCAGGTGAGGAGAAGTTATGATGCAAACAATGTTTTTCCTTATTCAGATTTGTTTCGAGACTACAGTTACAGTTAGACTTCACTTTGATGGTTAATGCAGTTACTGCAATTTTGTTTTATCACAGTAGATTGGTTTATTTACATTTCAAAAACCAGAAGCCATTCATTTACAAATGTGATTGCACTTTAGTTCACATATGTAAATGTTCCGATATTAAGATGTGATACAGTTTTTGCATGATATGAATGAGGCAAAATAACATGCTTTTTCTCTCAAATATATTGTTATAATCATTTGTTTCAGATGTAGTGTAATTATTTTCTGTATAAAAATTAAATTTGGTGTTCAAAAAGTCTTTTTTCAAACTTGAGTCTTGAAAAAGGGGGTCGTCTTATAATCAGGGTCATCTTATTTTCGGGACAATACGGTAATTCATGGTGTGAGTGGCCATGAATTATTTTAACCTGTCATTTTTCTGTGTGTCTTTTGTCAGAAGTGTGGGCCCACCACCTGAGTTAGTCAGACAGAGGGAGGCCAAATGGATAAACATCATCGTCCAATGGGATCGCATTGTGATGAAGAACACCAGTAAGGTGTGTCCAATTTTAGACATTTAAACTCATGTAAACAAGCATGACACAATCTGGATATCCTAAAAAAGGCAAACACGTAGAGGTTATTTTTGTTGGCTTTTTCAATTGCAATTTATGTTCATTTGAGAAATTTTAACTTTAAATATTAAAAATGAATAAATAAAATGGTGAAAATTCCCCAAATATCAAAAGATATCTATTTAGCAAACAGCAGATGTCTACAAAAATTTTAATTTTGAAAGCCTCGTCTGAGCCTCCTCTAAATCCCACTTGCAACCATGGAAAAGAACTCATGATGAAAGTTCCTAAATGGTGAGAGGCACTATTTCAGTAGTCAGTTGATATGTGGTGATGGTGGAGAGAGCAGAGCCATGAGATCCTCTCCATAGAAGGGATTCTTATATGTCAAAGTATGAATAATATTTTAAAATGAATGATGGCAGTCTAATTTAGCTCCTTAAGGTTCAGGCTTTCTTTTGGATGGTTCAGATGATTTAATAACCCCTGCCAGCTAGTATGTCATTTGGGAGGGCGGTATAGAAGTCAACGAGGCTGTCGGGCTTGAACTCGTCTTTGAGAACATCACAGATCTGTAACTCATCCAAATCAAATTTATAAGAAGGCTGGGCTTCATCGATGTCGCCAACAAAGAGGTTCTGGTGCAGACGGACTTCTTTTGCATTAGCATGTAGTTCACAAAATCATACACCGACCTCCGCCTTCGGCAATTACAGTGCTTCCACACACCTTTCAGCTTGGAACGGAACCTCTAGGCTGTCTGGAGAGAGGTTTTGGGTAGCAGAGAGATGGATGAAGTTGTACTTTTTTACATGTTCCAAAACCAGGGCTAGTTTTACCTGAAATGCTTTTATGTTGGAATACATGTCGCAAGTGAGTTTCCCCTGGCCTCGTAGCTGCAAGTTAAGGCTGTTCAGTATTTCTGTCACGTCTGTTAAAAATGTAAGGTGCCTTTACCATTCTTGATCTGGAACCATTTTGTCAGGGAGGAATTTTTCTGATGATGTTCAGGGGGCCGTGCTAAATGTGGATGCGGGCCGCATCCGACACACGGGCCTTAGTCATCTGATGCAGATGAACAGATAGACAGAAAAACACACATACACATAGACACACACACACAAACTCACTTTTTTCATATTGCTGTTGCTTGTTAGTTTTTTTTTATTTCTGGTTCATAAACAGTGCATATATGTAAAATGAAATCTAGCTGTAATGTTTCAGTGTTAAATGATGATTGTAATGCTAGTGTTTTATATGTTGGTCTTTAAAAAGTAAAAATATGGTGAAACAATAAGAAAAGTTGTATTTTTTATGGAAAATGAGTTAATTATTCTAATTGAACAATTGAACCTGAGAGAGGTAAGGAACAACATTGCACTGAATATTGATAGAATAATTAGTAATGGAGTTAGTAATGACATATAAGCAATACTTACAGAAACTTTTTTTTTTAGTGTTGGACAACTTTTAGATAAATAAACATGCTCTGGGTCAAATTGACCCAACATCAATGTCGTTTGTGACAGATCAACTTAGAAGGAGGGTTAACAGAACACACACAGGTAATGCGGCCTGTAGTTTTTCTCAACTACAGGTGTTCATAAAAACACTTGTTTGTGTTCATAACAGCACTTCATTCTCTGTTCTGATCAGGGATCTGTGTCTCTGATGTCGCTTCAGGTGAAAGTGCAGTGTCAGAAAGGCATCCCAGCCTCACTCAGAGCAAAGTGTTGGCCTTTGCTGTGTGGAGCAGCAGACGAGATGAAACGAAACAGAAACATTTATCAGGTGAATTCTGTCACAGCAGCAGCATCAGCCTCTTCTGGTCGGGTTCAACAATACATTGGTAGTGATCTAACCTCACTGCAAAGGATGCAATCTGACTTGTGTTCAAACAGTTGATTTTCACAATTTTAGCATTCAATCTGTCATCAATGCTATTTATCAAGAGGATATGATGACATATTTTTGATTGAAACCTTTCAGATGTTAAGATTTCCTTCTCAGTTCAGTTTTACAACACTGTGAAACATTTTTACAATGACAAAACAACAACAACGTCAACAAAACACCTCAGTACATGAACATCAGCTCCATAAAAGATTTCCAAACTACTGACTAGTTAACTAGGGCGGCACGGTGGCGCAGTGGGTAGCGCTGTTGCCTCACAACACGGCGGGTCAGGGTTCGAGTCCCGCTCTGTGCGGAGTTTGCATGCTCTCCCCGTGTCTGCGTGGGTTCTCTCTGGGTTCTCCGGCTTCCTCCCACCTCCAAAAGCATGTGCTTCAGGTTGATTGACCAGTCCCAAATTGCACATAGGAGTGAGTGTGTGTGTGCGTGCCTGGTTGTATGTCTTTGTGTGTGGCTCTGCGGTGCATTGGCGTCGTGCCCGGAGTGTCCCCCACCATATACCAGCTGAGATGGGCTCCAGCTCCCTGTGACCCGCTACAGCGGATTCAGCGGCAGAAAATGAATGAATGAATGAGTGACTAGTTAACTGTGAACTTTGGTGGAGTTTTTTATTGTAAACAAACCAAGGTTTTTGGCTTTTTTTACCATTTGAGCAGAATTGCTTGAGCTGTGTGTTTTATTTAATCAGTTATTACAAGTCGAATATGTATTTAAATATTTTGTCTTTATTTTAACAGGTGAAATGTTTGAAGACCAGTTCTTTTTTAAAAACACGGCCTTACCATTTACTGACTTAACAATGAAGTAATGAATGCAGTTGTTTGTTGCAACCCTAAGCACAACATCCAGTGTTTGATGCAGAAGATAATGGACACTTGAAAAGTTCATTGTTAATCCCAAAGGCTGCAGTGAGGATGAATGACTTCATCTTTGATCTCTGCACCAGTATCTGGACTCGCAGCCTGCTCTGGAGAGCTGGGTGGACGTGATAGAGAGAGACCTGGACCGACAGTTCCCTTTTCATGAAATGTTCCTCTCCAAAGATGGGCATGGGTAGGAAACATGTTGGTTTTGATATCAGTCAGCTTCAGAACAAGCCTAATTTATTTAGCCGTCAGGATGCCTCAACTCCTGTTCTTTTATATTCCAGTGAAATTTTAATAAAAGTGTCACAAAGTTTGAACATGTGGTTTATGTTACTGATGACAGGGGGCTGTGTGTGCGCATGTGTGTGTGTGCTTGTATGTGTTTGTAGACAGCGTAGCTTGTTTCGGGTGTTGAAAGCCTACACTCAGTACCAACCAGATAAAGGTTACTGCCAGGCACAGGGGCCTGTGGCTGCGGTGCTGCTGATGAACATGCCTGCTGAGGTAGCTTTCACTAACACAGTTCACCTTTCTGTCCAATAAAAAAGCTACTAAGAATTTTTTTAAAAATCACTAGCTTTTAAATCAAACGTCAGACACTGTATCTGTAGTCTGTTTACATACTGGAAAAATGCTTTTTGACGTTATGCCACATGACAGTTTCTCCTTCAAAGGTGCAACTAAGCTGATAACAACCTAACAATGTTTTTGTCGTCATAAAAACTCATGTTCCTTTGTCAGGAGGCCTTCTGGTGTCTGGTGCAGATTAGTGAACATTATCTTCCGGGGTACTACAGCCCTCTGCTGGTGAGGATGAAACAATGAACGCTACTGAAAAAAACTGAACGTTTTCTAGAAGGATCAATTTAATGCAGCCCAGTATATCGAATTTGAAAGTTGGGAAGTGAATATTTGTGCTACAAAATAACCTAAATTTTGAGAGTACTTTGAATTTCATGATGGCAATGATTCATTACATATAAGAACCGACAGGAACTTGTATATAGGTCCATGTCATCCTTTATTTTAGGGATAACACATTATTTTATTATAATTTGGTATTATTGTATGAAAAATTCTGATTGTTGAACAGTCTAAGCATGTGTATATCTTTAGGAGGGAATCCTCTTTGACGCAGCCATGCTGACGTGGGTCTTGAAAAAGACGTGTCCGGCTGCATACAAACACCTGCAGCGCCACGATGTGGAGCCCCTCATGTTTGCTACCGATTGGCTAATGTGTCTTTTCACACGTCACCTGCCCTTCAACACACTGCTGCGAGTCTGGGACCTTTTTTTCTGCTATGGTGAGGCTTCTCTATTTGGTTAGGATTAGTCAGTCTAGGACAAGATGGTTTGAATATTAAAGTATGTTGTGTTAGACATATTTAAATTGCAGACATTCCACCTGAGGTGATACCGGCTGGTTGTTCACCCTCACCCTTCCTGTCACCTGGGTAGGGGTTCGGGTGCTGCTCCAGGTAGCGGTGGTGTTGGTGTGCCGTGTGCTGGGCCGGGCGGAGCAGAGGAAACGGTGTCAGGGACAGATGGAGACTCTGGAGAAGCTGAGGGCTGTCAGAGACCAGGTCCACGATGAAGATGATTCATTCATTGCGGAGGTAAGTTGGTGCAATTAGGCTCTACACCTCTGAGGATGAAATTCATTCAGCAGAGACAGAGATGTAAAAACCAGAGGGGGGATGATCCTCCCATCCCCCAAGCTCTCAATTATATTTTTTTGTTTTATTCTTTGGTTTTACATGACTTATAATATACTGTATATCACTGTATCATGATACTGTTCCTGTAATACGGCCCCTATTTGGAGCATGACAGTAAATGACAATATGGCTCATGTTCTCTCAGGTGTGCTCGGTGCCGTTATCACCCAGAGATCTGGAGAAGCAGATGGAGAAGGAGCTGGAAAATTGGAGGAGAAGCAGTCCTTCATCCACGTTTAACCCCAGAGATCGCTGCCAAGGATTTCAGATGGTATGGGCCAGGGCCCGGCAAAAAGAAGAAGAACAAGACAGGAAGGAGAGACAGAAAGGAAACCTGTCCATTCTTCTTCCACGCTCGGCCTCCACTCTATCGCTGTCTCCTCACGTCATTCACGAAAGTTCAAGGAAAGAAGGAAAAAGTTACCCAAATGAAGGGTTGATGGAAGCAAAAGATGCCATGAGGAGATCAACAGAGTCTAATTATGAAGGAGTGAAGGGAGTTCAGGAGGAGAGAAAAGTTTCTGAGGAACATAAAACAGAAGCAGAGATTAAACTAAGACAACAAACTCAGCACAAGGAAACTAAACAGATGGTCCGCAACATACAAACAAAGAATGTAGGACAAGTAATCACAGTAAAAGAGCAGAACGAACACGTAGGACCAAGAATCACTGGAAATAAGGAAAGCCAAGTCAAAGAGACAAAAGAAAAACACTTGGAGGCAGAACCACCCCGAGGTTCATCCAAAGATCAGTCTGCTGAACACACCACTCAACACACACAACTAAACTCACACAACCAGCCACAAGTCATGGATCAGCGGAGTGTGAAATGCCATGAAAATGAGGCCAACGATCAATGTGAAGCAACAGTAAATCAAAAGGTAGGAAGTGAGCTTTCACCTGCCGTTGAGGAATCTCAGATTGAGACACAGAAATATGTTAATGTAGATCCACACACAGGACAACAGATGCAGATAGCCACAGATACTTCACTGGAAGGAGAATGCCACAGACATGAGTTCTTACCAGAAGCTGACAAGAGAGGAGAGTCCCACACCATAACTGTAACAGAAAGTAACAAAATGGAGGCTGACAGAGAACGAAAGGTCTCAGAAAAGACATTAACGCTGTTTTCAACTGTATGCATCCGACCAAAGGATGGCATTGACTTAGTGGCTGATACACCGACAGAAGAGGAAAAACCATCCTCAGGTGAAGAAGTGAAGAAGTCAAATGAAGTAATTGCTCAACGTTCAGAGGGGGAGAGAGATACTGCAGCATCTGAGACAACTTGTGATATAAAAGAAAGTTTTGTAAGTTCTGAGGCAGACAATGATCTAACAAAAACGGAGGAAAAGCCAAAACAAAGTCCAATGACCGAAGAGACATTTACTTCCATAGCTCCTGCACAGAAAGAGACAAACTTACCAAAGGGTGAACAGATGAATTTCACTTCTGGGCCTGTTATCAGTTTAGAAGAAATGAACACCTCTGATGAACAGGCACCTCAACAACCAGACATCCACGTAACTGTGGAAATGGAAGAAAGCACTGAACCCTTTCAAGAAATCACAATTAAAGAGATTTCAACTGAAAAAACACACTCAAATACTAAGAGGAACCCACAAGTCCAAGACAGGGAGTCCCACTTTTTCAAAGAAAAGACAGCACAGAGTAACAACTGCTTGACGCAGACCGCTGTTCATCACTGCAGTCGACCTTCTCGGGATATCTGTATCCGCAAGTCATCCAGCTATTGTGGGCACACGAACGGGAGGAGGCTCTCTGAAGACCTCTTCATCATGCCACAGAAAACAGGCCAGTCACAGTCAATCCCTAATCAGCCAGTAGCAGAACAAACCAAATCCCAGTCCAATACTAGAGCTAAAAACCCAACAAAAACTAAACCAGATTTGACTCGGTCTTTAGAATTCAGTTTGTCACTGTCTGAAATAGGGGGGCGAAAGAGGACAGAGGTAGAACACAAGTCATCGGACCCTCTTAACCGTTTTGGTCTCTTCCGCAGAGTGCGAGGTGACCAGGTCAAAAAGACCAAAACAAGAGCAATCAAAATGCAAGTCCCCAAAATTTTGATTCAGGACTTCAGTGATGAAACAGTGAGGGAAACAGCACTTATGGAAGAGGTGGAAGTGAAGCTGAGCTCGAGGGAGAGGCGACGACTGCGACGGGAGCAAGACAGAAAGGAGAAAGAGGAGGAGGGGTTGAGAAAGAAGAGAGCAAAGGAGATGGAGAAGGCCAGGAAGAAAGAGAGGAAGAGATTGCAGACGACTGAGAAAAGTTATGAGATGCAAAAAGAGAAAGGAACTGGTGATGAGACACATCCTGCAAAGACTGGATCACAGACACACAGATATTCTGCTTCTTATGCTGATACTTACTTTTGACAAAAACAAATCTTCTGATTCTCGGAGGAATGAGGAGTTGTTGTACTTCACACTTTATCCCGGTCATGAATTGTTTTCCTGCTGGTTTAACCTCATTGTTGTCAAATGCTGAACTGTTAAGAATGTAAATAAGTAATGTTTCCAGACCTTTAACAGATATGTTTATTTTATATTGAGGAGCTATTCTGTCGCAGCTTGATCACAGAATGAAAAGGATAAACAGGGAGAGTTTCATGTCTGTTTTACATAATTTCAAGTCCACCTTTCACATTATAGTGCAATAATAAACCAATGCTGTTCTGTACTGTACATTGCCTTTGCATATTTTTCTCCCTTGTCAAAATAAAACCCTGTACAACACAAATGCAAATCATAAAGTTGAAAGAAAATGACTGCAGAAAATAAGGATACAGGATTTACATCTCTGCAGTGCTACATGTGCTTATGTGTAAATAATACACAAATATGCAAGTCAGTCCATGTCTTTCGTCTGCATCAGTCCATTATCATGAGGCTTCAGCGTCATCCTCACTGTCACTTGCCAATACTTCCTGAGTCATTACCGGTTGAGTGGTCATCTGGGAAGACGGAGGAAGCACCGATCCGAAGAACAGGGAACAGAACTGTGAGAAGAAAATATGAGCAGACATTGTATTTCATATATGTAAGACACACAATTTAAATCCATAAAATTTTGAACCACAGCCTTATTTTGATATTGTTGATGCTTTTTCTTGATCTAATATAATAAGCCCTAAACCTGACACTGAAGCTGGACTCAAGACCCCCCATAGGGATTTCTTTAATTATACTACTTGATAGATGTGTCTTAAAGAATATCAATTGTTTGTCTCATTCAGGTCTCTATAGGTGGAGTAATATTACGTGTAGTAACTATTGTGTGCGATTGTAATTTTTCTGACGTCAACATCTCTATGACTCAAAAGGAGAGTTAATAATATACACAAATTGTTTCATTAACATGAAAACACTCACACATTAGCAGCAGACCGACAACCAATTTTGAACTCATCTCCTCTGACAGCTCCTCCTGCTTTAGATTGAGCCTTTTGCCTCTATAAATAAATGATGTGTGAAACAAAGCATACCTTCTTATCCGGTGGTTGCTCTGAATTGGACGTTTCACCTTCATCCTCATCATCATCATGGGTTAATCTCCTCCTGTGTTTGGCTGCAGCAGGCTGCTTTGAACATGTAGAATCATCCGATGGGTGTGTGGATGGACCTGAAGACGAGGGACCTGGAGCAATACTCGTATCCATTGCAATGAGGTAGGCGTCTATGTCGTCACTCATGAAGTCATCAGAAGAAGGTGGAGGTTCACGTGCTCTGAAGAAAAGGATGGTTACTGGATATAGGATGGCTTGCATTGACTTGGCTTGAGTTGACTCTACAATCAAAAATAAGGTGTCTTCAAAAACAATACCATGTTCTAATCTATATAGTAATATCTCTACAGAGTCCATGTTGAATAGTTCCAGTCTATCTCTACAATCGAACAAACCAGTTAGATGAATGGCAAAACAGTTTATTCTGTCACTGCGTCTGTGAACTTTTCTAGGACTGACTGACTGACTGACAAGAAACTTTCCAGTATATATATTTTTTTATATAAGGATGATAAGATTTCATTCTGTTGTAATGTTACCGTTTAGTGTTGTTTTTATGGCGGTTGAAGTCATCTGAAAGTGTGGCAAGCACGAAGTTACCCTCCAGGACGCTGTCTGTTACTGAAAGCACCACAGGGCTAAAACACACAGGCATGCACATACGCAAACACACACACACACATGCACACACACGTCAGCATATTATAGTAATAGAACAGATTGAAACATCTGAATGTATTTATGCTTACTTTCCAGGTTCATCAAAGTACATAGAAATAGGAAGACCAGTAGACTCTGCAAACACTAACAAACCCTGGAGAGGTGACATGACAGAAAATTGTTCGGTAAAAACAAGAAAAATAGACAAAATCTGCATTTGAAATAAAATTAACGACAGCATTATTTTATACTGTCTACCACTATTCTCCTCCGTCTACCAGTACCTACCCTTAACTCCTTCAGACAAAAGGTGACGCTGTTGTGAGTTTGGACAGCAAACTGATCGAACTCTTCTGAGGCCAGACACAACTCAGTGTGCATGGCTTTGGTCTGGTCTGAGAGGGAAAGGGTAGGAAGAGCAACAAAAAAGGAAAGACAGCACAGTGGACATGAGCAGAGATACATGTCACACAATGTTTTACAATATATTACTGTTCTTGCAGTATAATAAAAACTACTTCTATTGGCTAATGACAATACTATATTTATTAAAGCAGTTGGTTTAGAATTCCACTCAATATATTTAAAATTTAGCTGTTAATGAAGGATAGTCCACCCCATACAGATGTTTGCATATTTGTCAGAAACATGAACCTGATTATTAATCATGTCTGTCACACTCATATTTGATCATGTTTCATAAATATGTATGTTTCTAGATGACAGGTGAAAAAAACATTGTTACAGGTTACAGGTCACCTTCCTCCTCCACGTGGTTCCTAACCCACATGCGGTCATCACTCACTGACACAGTCACCTCTTCCAGAGAAGGAGGGAAGTGCATGACTGTATCCACCAGAACCCTGAGAGCAAAAGAAAACGAAGAACAAAAAAAGCAGGGTGTCAATGAGAACAATTTTTTTAAAACTGTGATTTATTTAATTAAGGATCTGTAATCTAAAAATATGTATTTTTTTAAAATGCAAAACTATGAAAAACAACATGTATAACATGAATAAATTCATTCGAACCCTCTATCATATTTAAAATATGAACGGAGAGATATTTCACACACCTGGGCTGAGATCTGAATGCATTGGCACAGTTGTCCTTATCAAACACTGCCTGCAAGCTTTCACTCTCCTGGAAAGAAAGGTTATGCGTCTTCAGTAGGCCTGTTGAGAAAACACCGAACAGTTGAATTAATTTATGAAAAGTACTGTGAGCCATCTGAGAATCAAGTGGAGCACAGGTACCATGTTTGCAGTGCAGAGTGAAGGTCAGACGGTCCTTCTGCTCATCCAGCTTTATGTGACACTTTTCCACTGTTTTCTCCAGAGATACTAGAGATCTGAAGATGGCCTGCACGCTCTGACTCACACACAGCAGAACACAATAAAGATCAAAACATGAGCAAAGGGACAAGATCACTTTACTATTATGCACAGAAATAGTTGACCTGAAGATGCCATGAAGTTTTAGTTAGATCTAAAATTCCAATGTGTATGCTTTATATTTTCCCTCTACAAGAATTTTATGATAATAACATTTTTATGAGTGTATAATTTTCATGATTTATCATGTTTTTTCAGTTTTCTTTTGCAAAAACATATTTATGTTCAACAATTCCAATGCTTTGTGACACACAAACCCACAATGTACAACTGTTACAAGGAGGAAGCTCAGATGTTTGGCAAATAATAAAATGGTAGGAACTGGCAAGAAAGTTAGTATTTGAAATGGTTTGTTATTAATATGCTTAATCATGTTTATGTAATTATCAAGCAGTTGATATGGCTTTGGAGATGCGCACCATGAAAATAACTGATACACTTTATATACATGCTATACATGCTATATACATTCAATGTAACTGTATGGAATATGAGATTTAAACTGTAATAAAGATTTGTCCTCTCTGCACACCTTTATAGGCAGCTTGCAGCGGAAGGCGTTGCCATTAGGGTTCGTGTATCTGCAAAACAAACGAGAGGGAAATTTGAGGTAAATAATCCAGAAACTGCACACAAATGTATTGCTTGGTTGGTTCTGCCTCTAAATCCACACGAGAGCTGAGGGATGACACAGACAATACCGCAAAAACAATACAAACACTATAGACATTTCACTATACCCAGGCCTGTTTATTTTTTATTACTATGCCTATTTATGATTTTCTATTTAAATATTCTTGATGGATTATTTATTACTCTTTCCATTTGGTGTTGTACTACTTTCTATGTGCTGGTGCTTTCTGTGTGCTTTTTTTTTCTGTGTTTTGTGTACTTACTGTGCTGTGTGTGACGGTGAAATTAATTTCCCTGACGGAACCTCCTTAAGGGATAAATACAGTTATACTCTACTCTACTCTACTCTAATGAACACATCATAATCACATGAGCACGGTCTGCACCTGCTGAAGAAGAGTGGTGCGAACAGGAAGCAAGCATACGCCGACCGAGAGGAGTTCACAGAACGTAGAGCCAACTACAAGGAAAAGAATTGAACAATAACAGGAAGTTATTGATCATGGCAGGAGGACGAACAGTGATGACAGCGTCAGAGCAGCTCACCCCGTCTTCCTGGGGCTCAACGTAGAGCTCATCACCGATCCTGGACAGGGAATGGATCGCTTTGGCCAGCACTAAAAGGTAAATACAGACATATAATCAGATAATTGTCGTCATATGTAGAATTTCAAGTTAAGGTTTGGCTGAAAAGCAGTAAGTGTTTCCTACCTTTCACGTTTCCTCCGGTCACGACGCAGTCCATGTCTACAATCCACTCATAGATAGGAGTTAGCGCTACTTTTCTTGAAAGTTAGCAAAGTTGCGGGCGAACGACACCGAGACGTAAAACAATTCCGTTTCAACAATCTCACAACCAAACAGAAGTTCTACTGGTGCTGGAAACATACTCCATGTGGTTACAGCTAAATTCCTATGTTTTGTTTACCACAGTGGTTCGATTGAGCGCCGTCACATCCCAATCATCGTGTTGCTAACGGCGCCATTGTTCGCTTCCGCACTCTTGACCAATCAGATGACCAGAGACTTGACTGAACGCATGCGCAGTGTACTCAAGCTTTTCCACAGCTTTTATTTTGAAACGTGCATCGATGATCTGTTTGATGACATGACTTATTTAGATTGAATTACTGTAAATTATTACATGTGAATGAATTTTTACATATCAACTTGTCCAACAACGTAATAATTGACATTAACTTATCGTTCTACATCAATTCGACTCTGCTTTGATAGATTTATTAGCCAGAACCCACTGACCAAACAATTCTTATTACTGTTTATTACATCTCGTGAAGTGGTGATGTATAGTAATTGTCAGTGTTTGTTCATTCGTCCATCCGTCCATCCATCCACCACCTTTGGAAAACTAGGTCAAGGTCAAATCTTAACTTTTGTACATTTTTTTGCACAAACCTCAGGAACCGGATGAGATATAATCACAAAACAAAAAACAACATTTTCAGGAATCCAGGAATCATTACATTTAATGACCTGATACCTTGTACTTTAAACACTATAAAAAATTTAAAGTGTGGTAAAAGGTGAATGAGTTTTGTAACTTACTATAACTGTTTGATGGCTAACCTCAACCAATATTAGAAATTTTTATTACAGTGAAGTGTCATGAGAAGGGATAATATTAAATCAAGTAAAATTGTATTCTTCTAAAATAACAGAGAGCTGTTTATAGCCTACATTTTTAGTTCACAAAATGACAATAAAGATCGAATATCTCCTTTTTAGCCGGCGTTTTCAAATGCCACGGTTGGTATTTACTTATTTTTTCTCCTCTCTCCAAATGTATAAATAGCAGTTTAAAGAGCCTGTAATTATCACTTAAAGGGTCATGGTGGTAAGAAACCTCGTGCGCACATGTGTCAGCACAGGAGCCAGGGAGAGCCATAGGAAGGAAGGAAGGGCAAATAGAAGGATGGGCAGAGACGAGGGGGAGCGTCAATGGAGAATTATCTCACCTCACTGGTCTTTCTGGTTCGTCTGCTTTAGTTCTAAGATGTGAAGAATGCTGCCATCTGTCCTCCCTTTACCAGTAATATAAGAGCTGCTGCTGAAGAGGTTGAACAAAAAACAACCAGCTTGTACTGAATCCCAAGACTATCTTTGAAAAGACGCAAGGAGATCATATTTTGTTTTGTACCAGATCAACATCAAATGAGGAAGAGTGCTGAAGACCTTCTGAGGATTATAGCAGAATGGAGGCAACAGGACAGCAAAAGATACCTTAGATGAAACAACGTACACAGAGGGAAATTATTTCAATCCGAAGCGAAGGCAGTCAAAGCATCAAACAGTGGGAAACTGCAAAGAGGATAATTGGAAATTAGTGCAACATGAAAAACTAGGTAAACAACCATCACAGGTATCTTTAAAATACTTACAAAACATCTTTAAATCAAAGGGGTGACATTATTCTCACAAAGCTAATTTCTTTGGTCATAGTTTTTAGTCTGTTTTTACAACACATCTATCATAATGTGTGTAACCCATGTCTGTTCATCTGACCATGTTATAGTGTTAACAGGCGTTTATTATCATTCTTTTCTGTGACTTCTCGGCTTGATGCAGCAGCTCTGTTCCTAGATGTCGCAGTCACACAATCCAACAGACTCCCAGGCTTTGGTGCAGTCTATGCTGCAGAGACTGAAGATCCAGCCCTCAAGAGAAGACCAGGCATGTCTGAACACACCTTTGCACACAACAGCTGCTTCCACAAGTGGAAGAAATGAGGATAAAGGAGACTCCAATTTCCAAAAAGCAGACATTATTTTAAATGGTTTTGGTCCTTCTATCGCATCAAAAGAAGTTGGGATCTCTAATATGGACAGTCAGTTCGGCCATAAAGGTGAAATACAACAAACAATTCCAGAGGTCAGGGATCCCCTTCCCTCCCCCACTCTAAAAGGAAACATCAATGGACACAAGGGTCAGCACAGAGTGATGGGATGGGCCATGCAGCCTGGGATCCCCTCAGGTGGAACAGAGAAGGTGTTTCCTGTTAAATCATTTAGGGATGCTCGTATCACTTCTCTTGAGACGGCCAACAGAGAGAATCTTGTCAGTGATACATCGCACACCCTTAGTGATTCATCTGCAGTAAAAAGTATGGGCCAAAATTCAGATCTGGACTGGGGTTTTAAACCCAGACACTATGTATGGTCCTTGCCACCTACAAATGCAGATGTTGATACAGATGGTCAAGATGATACACTGTTGCATATAGGAAATGGAGAAGGTGGAGCTTTGACACACAGCAAAAATACACTGACTCTTCTAGCTGAACAAAAATCAAATGGCGTCTCCAAAAGAAAACAGTGGCTGTCTGAGGGTAAAACTAGAAGATGGACTCAGAAGATCAAGGAGAGATTAAGGGACAAGTCGGGGAATTTTTCTAAAAATAGAAGAGAGGAACTGTGGAGAGAAGAGCAGGAGGATGAGAAAGGAAATGTACGTACTGCAATTTGATTTGATTTTTTTTGTATTTCAACTTGCAGATAGTATAAAGTAAAGCTGCTACTTGTTCACTTGACAGATCTTACCTCAAAACCAGCCACCGGCGCCAGAAACTTTTATCAACACATCAAACGAGGTGGAAGAATTAAGCCCTCCTTCACAAGAAAGTAGTGATTCCAGCAAAAGGTAATGTACCAACATAAATGTGGAAAAACCATCATGCACTCAGAATGATGCAGACCCAAAAGTTCTCACAGTCAGGCGTTGTTGATTCATCACTTAAACTTAAAACAACACAAGAAAGACGCACAAGATACTTCTGGAACATTTCCAGCCATAGATGAGACATTACTGATAGACTAAACACACCATCATTACTAACACCATCTGTCATCAGCCATCTTCAGTCACACCTTGACTTTGTGAGAATCTCTTGAATTTTAAAATTAAACCAGCATCAATGATATCAATATACAATAATAAGGTAAACAGGAAGAAAGGCTTTGCTTCATTTAAGTTAAAGCAATAATTCCACATAGAGAAATACTGCATTAAAGGTAACATCAACCAAATGTACTATAGGTACAAATGACAAAAACCTTTTGATTACAATAAGACATTTTTAATCTTATTTTTGCTTAATTTTACATAATAATTTTACCTAAGTTGTTAATTTTACTCACTCACATATACAGTATATTATGTCATCAGCAATTCTCTAACATCAATCTATCATAAAATCAATTGTACATGTACAGCCCATATTCACAAGAGCATGTTGTTACACAAGTGCAATCCAGCAGTAGGGTTAAAGAAATGTGATCCTGATTTGCTGTGCCGTTCAGTAATTTCTGAGTTGAGTAGGGCCAAGGACAATAATTTCATCTTTGTCTAAATCGAGCAGCAGGAAGTTACAGGTCATTTGTATTTTAATGATTTTAAAACACTGAAGTTTAGTAGGTCTATTTGTGTTGTTGAGCTTGAAGGATAATAATAAGGGGGTGTCAGCTGCATAGCAGTGAAATTAATGTCACGTTTGCTGATAATGTTAGAGAAACATTTCAAGAATTAAAAATCTGGCCTCAATACTGATTCTTGTGGAACTCCATTGTTAACTTTGGTAGAAATCGTTGGCATTTACAAATTGGGTTCTGTCCGAATAATAGTAAGACTTGAGCCTTTTTTTAAAAATTCAATTTAATTAGACTGGTTAATCTCTCTATTAGGATCTGATGATCCACGCTGTCAAAGGTCACATTAAGATCCAATAGAACTAGAATAAATAAAAATTCCTCATACAAGTGAAAAGTCGTTTGTAACTTTGACCATTGCAGACTTTGTTATAATGTTTTCTATAACCTGACTGGAAAACTTCAAATGATTTACTATTTTATTGAAAAGACATGATTAATCATAAACAAAAATCATAACATTAAGATATTAAAGATCAGGTTAGATACTGGCCTCTAGCTTGCTAAAACCACATATTTAAGCTGTACTGTAAAAAGTGCACATTGGGAGTGAACTAACTTTATGCACACTCTTACTATAGAAAATCACCAGAGTTGACATTTTTTTGATCTTAACACATTGCCAGAATTTCTTATAACAGCCACACATTTCCAGTAGCAGGTAAGTAGCTCATTTGTCAGGGACTGTTTTCAGCAGTGGAAGAATACACTGTAGGTGCTGTTAGTCTGCAGACGACACATTTTGGTCAGTATCCAAACACTCAGCTCTCTGGCAGCAGAGCAGCAGCTTTAAGCCCTGAACTGTTCTAGTTTGATTCACGTTGCAGGTTCTGCTAGAGAAGCTGTACGCTGTTTAGTTCTCCACACAGAATCAAACAGTGAAACATGGCCCGACCACCGAAACACCAAAGTTTGTACTTATTTTAGTCAATCTTGAAACGATTCCTAGCAACTTATGTAGTTGCAAGTGGAAGATTTATTGAATTGTTGTTTGTAAAGATAGAAATTTTTACTGAAACTTTTTTAAAATGAAAAAGAAAACGTGACATAATACTGACAATTTCTGGGCCTTGCTGTGTAAAAATACTGTTGCCACACTAACATTAAGTACGTTCGATAACGTGTATGTGGAATCAAAAGAAATACACTTGTCACGTGGTGTGTCATTCATGTGTTGTGTTTTTCTTGGAAACAAATGAGCTCTACATTGAAGACGAAATTGTCTGTAAGACGAATCTGTCTGTGGCAGTAGGATGTATTACTTATTTTAATCTTTGATTTTTTCCCCCAAATAATATACTGTGGTATGTAACCAGATTTATCTTCAGCTGAATCATCTGACAAAGAATAAAGGTTTTCATCGTGTCACTAAGACTGTGAAGATCTCTCAGATAACTTTGGGATTTTTGATGCTATAAATGACCCGAAACTCCTGATTGTTGTTTTAATGGGATTTCTTGTATGAGCTGCAAACAGATTATAGTGTTTTTTTCTCTTGTGGCAGGCTGAGTATTGACTTTGAGTTTGGACTGGGCTCATTTAGCTTATTGGAGGAGATTGCCACAGGTCAAGAGTGGGCCATGTTCCTGAACCCCAGTCAGTCAACTGCCTCAGATGATCAAATACCATCAAAAGAGGTCAAGAATTCACCAAATTCTGATGACAGCAGTCACTCACCTCGGATTTCTAACCATGAAGGAGTTATGACCAACCAGTCAAGGTTCAGCGATGCTGCGGCAGCATGTTTAGTGACGAACACTTCATCAAATGTCAGTGAAGACATGTCAGACGGACAGCAACAGCCTGTTCATGGACTGGCTGACTGGTCAGAACCAATGGAGCATGGACATACCTCATCATCTGTACAGGTTTGACACCATTTATATGTATGTTTTACTTATAACATACTGTATATGATGCTTCATCACCACATGTTTACAAATCATTATAATGTACAATCAACATAAAAATCTGAAAACAACGACGAACACATTCCCCAAGCCGACTTTCACTTCTGTGTTGTTTGTTCACTGCTATTGATTCTTATCTACAGCCTGAGAGTACTCCGAACATCCCAGAGTGGACGAGCAGAGCCACCCTCAACAGAAAGAGACAACACCAGACAGCTGAGACGATAAACAGGAGGCTTCTAATAAGGAAAACAGGGGAGCCACGAAATACAGACAAAGGTTACAGGCCTTTGAGTTAAAAAAGATCAGATGATTGTTTTTGCAGATGGATTTGGCTGTAATTCTCCCTCTCCCGTCTCTTTTCACAGATGAAACTCAGCTGAGTTTAACAAGGAGCCATTTAAAAGAGGAGATAAGAGACTTACAGCATGACAATGACTTTCCTTCATCCATCCTCAACTCTCCTCCTCCACCGCTTTCTCCATATTCTTTCAGCCCCTTTGCTCTTCCATCCAAAGGTGTCCTCAAACACTCGATCTCTATTGATTCAGAGTCTTCAACAGAAATGGATACAAAAAGGGTAAGTAAAAAAAAAAGAGCTATTGAATTTCACACTGTCTTCCTGTGTTCCTGTGGTCTGAAATATACATGTGGCATCTACACTGTATGGTTGTGCCCCAAATACACACTACATGCAGTGGGTAAGAAAGTTTGGAGTGTTGAAATAAAGAATATTTTAAATAGATGCTCTTTGGATAGGTGTATAATATCCCAAAGCACTCCTTTAAAGAGAAATTGAATGCCTGTACTAAATTGTTATCATGGCATAGTCCCATTCGACTTTAAAATACAGAATTCCAATACACATCAAGCCTTCATGAGGAAGTTTTTCTTTTAGGAAAACAAAAGAACATTAGTTTATTTTTATTTCACTTCTGATAAATAATTGATACTCTATTTGCAGTTAAAATAAAATTTTATTGCTGTTGTCTGGAAGTAGGTAAAAATAATTTCAGCCATTTAGTTCCATTCATTTAGGACTCCTTTTTGAGTGCCCTCTTATTGAATTGCAGCCAATTTTGCGACAATGGATTGAATTGTGAATGAACAGGACGAATATAGAGAGCGGTGTACACACCCAATCTGGAAGATTTTCATTGGTTATCATCACTGTGACAGTTCTTTTGTTTTCATTAGTGCTGTTTGACTCCCCATGTGTGGCGTGAAATGCATTCAGAAGGTCTGACGTGACTACATCAAAACATTAAACACATTATGTTCGAAAGAGATTGCCTTGGAATTTCCTGTGACTTCATATACTGTATATCAAAGTGACTGAATTATTCTTTGCTTGGAGACAAATTAAAAGCAATATTAACTACTATTTTCTTTTTTCCTTTTATGTTCATCTCTCCATTTTTATTCAATTCAATTTGCTCCGGTTCAGAGGCGAGTTGAAGAGAACAGGCGAGTCCATTTTTCAGAGGAGGTGGTGACCATATTTCCTCCTCAGTTGTATGTGGATGAAACAGACTCAGAAGTGGAGGATTCAGAACCAGAGGAAGATTCTGAGCCAGAGGAGGACATGGTTGATCAGGCAGTTCAGATAGAGGAAGTGGCACCAGCACGCCGACCTAGTCTCCCTAACTGGATACTGGTTCTAAAGAAAGGAAACTCTCTTCCTGTGAAGAAGCACAGATAAAGAATCTCCGGAAATGTGCGTTTAGTTTGACAGCTTTGTTTTTCTTATATGATGAAAAACAAATCAAATCGGAGAAAACCAGTTTAAAAGACAACCATATACCATATCACTATGGTTACATTCTGCAGTCCATGCGTACAGTTGGCTGACGGAATATCCTCCTGGGCATTGGAAGCACTTGTGTGTCTTCCTGTTCATGTGGCTCTCCAGGCGAATGGCAAAAATGTACAAGAACAGATACATTCATCTACTGACATTTATAAGAGTGCTGCTTTACTGTGTAGTTCAGTATCAGCAGTTAAAGAGCTCAAAAGAGGATCAACAAGTCGAAGCTTCTCAGCGTCCAAGGACCCTGATATTCAAGCATCGATGATCGGTTTTATTGAAGGTATTTTTTTGTCCATGCCCTTGTGAATGTTTTTTTTTCCCCAGCCTATTCAGTTGCTGGAGTAAATGTTTCTTGTCCTCCTCCTCCCATCTCACACTGTACAACAGTGGACTACCCTCTGGCCTCTTGTCCGAGTCAGTCTATCTCTTAATGGCACATGGTGCAGTCATCCTGGTAATTAATCCCGGCGGAGGAGAGATGAGTTTAGAGCTGATGCAGTGGTGACTGCAGACTATTAGTGGTTTCAGATAGACTACAGCCCTTTGTAAAACTTGGAATGTTGAAATATCATTTTGAAATTGAGTATAAATTATCCTCTCAGAGATTAAATTAATCACATTATGTCAAGGCTGACATAGGCCATTGTTAATTGGATGGTACTTGCTAACAGTAAGTATTCACAGAATTAACCCACAGCTACAGAGATGCATCCATGTTTCAGGCTGAACCTTCATGGAATGGTTTTTTAAAAATGTAGCAAATATTTCAAATTTATTACGAACAAGACTGGAACCATTCATGTATATTAAATCTTATTTGCATCATTTCTGAATCTCTGTTTAAATTAAACTACAAATAAGTCCTTACTTACTAGACTTCGGACGTGTTGGTGAGCAGACTTTGTTACTCATGTGCCCAGGACCAGGTTTCCTTTTGTTCCCAGTTTGTGCTTACTTAAGCTAACAGGAGGCAAAGAATAAGGTAGCTTCATTTTTACAACCCAGATTTGAGACCACTATTCACCTTGTTTTCCATCCAAAAGTTAACATTTTGCTACCATGCTATTTAGCAGGACTATTAGAAAATGTTAAATCCCTCCCACAAATTAACCTCAGCATGGCCAGCAGAAATTTTTGAGAGAGAAATATAGAGTACTTATGAGTAGGGAGAGTAGAGTAGAACTTTATTGATCCCTTAAGGTTCCATCAGGGAAAATAACTTCTCCGTCGCACTGCACACAACACAGTGACCACACAAAAGCACACAGAAAAAGCACACAGACGGTATTACCAACACCTAGAAAGAATAAAAATAACCCACCATGAATATACAAATAAATAGGCATAGGAAAGTTAAAGTGTTTCTAGTGTTTGCCGTGTTTATGGTTATCATCCTTCAGCTGCACATCACAGTCATTTCAGTCACACGCATCATATCGTTCTGTGTGATTAAATGAAACCCAGTGGATAACTTGTGTCGATTCCCTTATGGCTTCCCTTCACAGCCAGCGTGTGTTGTAAATCACTGGTAGAGCCACTAAAAGGCTCTTTAGTTCATCTGTTAGTGCTGTGGCAGAGGAAGAGGGTGTGCTAAAATATACAGTAGGATTACTGTAATGAATGAAATATGGAGAATTAAGTAAATCTGATAGATGAAGATTAAGGAATGAATCAAAAATACAGAGATCATTTTGGATTGAATTTTATATTTTACAGGGCAGACAACACAAAATGATGGAAAATCTTCAGACATGTAGAACAAACAACTTTATTTTCTGACGTTCCTTTTTTGAATTATACTGATATTCTTCCAATTACGGCTCATTTGTAAATGTAAAATATGAGCTTGCAAGTTATCAGAGTTGAGATTCTGTAATATGTCTTCTAAAATTATAGTGTTTGCAATAAAGTAGTTCTAACAATATATTTGTCCTCCTTCCCTCTTTAACTTAACCTTACTTTAACTGAAGGGTTGAATCTTTCCTAACCAGGTGGCACCGGTTTACCTGATGTTGTTATGAGCTATGAGGCCACAGTTATTTTAAACTGACACACTCCTCTTCCTTATCACTCAAATTAAAATTAAAACTGACTACATGATCTGACAATCTGAATGGAAATAATGATCATAAAACCCAGAGACAGAAATAGTTCCAGTTCTTCATATTGCTGCTGTCAGTCAAAGCGGTTGATCTGGTGTAGCGAGTGAAATGGCTCCTGAGTCGTATGAGTTCTTTATGCCTGATTTAAGTGATAGTTGGCTGCCTGGGCTCCGAGCCAGAGATGCTTCTATCTGAGCTTCTGACACCTGAATGGAAAAAAGTAAAGCTCATCATAAATCTGTGAAGAAAACCCCCTGTCTTTACATGCAACACTTACCTCTTCAAACTTCTTGGCTTTGTACTGCTCAGCTCCTTTCAAGAAGTTCAGTAAGATGATGTCACAGAGAACAGTACCCTGTAGACACACAATAGTCTCATGAAAGTCAAGAGCAATAAAAAGATGAATTTTTATCACATTTCATTGAATCAAAAACAATCCTACCAGTCCAATAGAGGTGAAGGCAGCTACCAAGTTGATCAATGTTGGGATTGTATCAAACTTTCCAGCCTGGCAAGAAAGATGAAATCAATTTAGATGGTAGAATTTACAATCCGCACCACGATGAAGTGGTCATTACAGATTATCAAAATTAAACATGTTCATGCTGTTTTCATTGTTTGTGCTCAGCTATTCATATAAAGAGCCCAATTCTCTTGAAAAATTATGATATGTAATATATGACTCTACATGAATTTAAGTGAATTAATGCTAACATGTATATTTGACATGTCCTCAGTGATGTGTTGCAACAATGCCAGTCTAACATATCCCCAGGTCACCGCTATTTCATATACATATATATATATCATTCAACTCACATTGCCAGTGACCATAATGTCAAAGCGGATTGCATAAGCTTTGTATAGTGTCCGAAAATCAGTCCCATTCTCTGTCTTGAAATATTTGGCAAATCTGCAAATAAAAGAGAAGAATTAATTTAATGGATTAGAAGGAATGCAAAGCCAGAGTAGACACCAAGAAGAAATATCAACTATACCTGAAGTTGAAGCCTTTGGAGACGGCATTCTTGGCAAAAGGTGCATCAAGTCGGGTGAAAGAGTATTTAGGTACACAATATTCAATGTCTAAGTCCAAGTTACACTTCCACTCAATGTTTATTCCTATTTCTCCACCCTGAAAGACAAGGATGATGAACAAATAGACACTGAAGCTGTAGATCTATTCATATGTGTGAAATAAGAGGATGAATTTAGCCTGATTTGTATTTAACCAACTCGCGGCTCTTAACAACAAATGTTGTCAGTCAGTCTTGTTATTTTTAGCAGACAAGTTTCTTAATAATCATTTAACTTAGATCCATCATCATTAGCCCTGCTGAAAGTTTACCGAGGGAAAGTGTTAGATCAATAATGTATTTGTACAATCAAGTCCACTCTTCAGTTTAAACCTGTTTTCCCTGGTGAACACAAAGACAGGAGGTTAAATAATCATCATTGGTGGTTTATTTATCAGCTCTCTGTTCTCTCAAAAGTCCAGCTGTCATGTCAGAAGTGTGAGTTTGTCAAATTCATCAGTCAAACTAGATCTCGAATCCCTTTGTCACTAAATACACAGACATCCCAGCTAGTAGAAAAACTCAGCATGTGTTGATGTGGATGAGGATTTGATGTGGATGTGGATAACATCTCTGCTAGCAGAATGATTTCATACAAATCAAAGTTCAGCTATGCCTGAACTGATGCGAAAATAAGCAAAATGAAGAAAGTTATGAGATGTACACTTTCAGGGCCTAATTAAGCAATTTGTAAAAATTCACTGAATTCCACCCAGACATTTTGAGGTTTAAAGACAGAAGGAGGAGTTATATAACAGATCAGACCTTATATGCCAGAGCAGCCAAATCCTGCCCTGTGTGCTGCAGCACGTCTCTCACACGAAAGATGGGGCAGAAGGGGTTCGTCTCTGGATGGAAGGTGCACTTCTTGATCTCGTCAGATGTCATTGTGGAGGGAAAGTTCCCTCTGAGAGACGAAGATTTCATTCATCTCATGTGTGATTATTATTTATAACAATGTCTTCAGATTCTTAAATTAGAAAAATGTGTTTGTCTACCTGACTGTGACCTACCTGGTGACATCAAAGAGGGGGAAACGAATGCTGTTTTTGATGAAGATGGTGAAGTTATTCACATCAAACATTGGAGTACTGGGTGGGATGTTGACAGAGAGGAGAGGACGGTGACAATGAGACATACCATATGGAATGTATTCTGAAGCCCACAAACATGTGTGCATGTGTGTGTGTTTGTGCATGTGTGTGTTTGTTGGTGTGAATCGTACATCTTGACGCTGTCGTTCTCCACTGGACACCATCCTTCAATCTCACACTGACCTTCAGATTCATCAGGGGATTTGAGACAGACTCCTGTGATTACACCTAACGGGTGAGACAGAAGGATGTTTGATGAATTAGAAGTTTGAGACCAGCTGAGGCGGCTGAGGGCTCATGCTGAGCAAGAGCGTTCAGTGCATTTCTGAAATTCTCTTTCACCATCTGCCCTTTAGGAAACATGCTACTGTTTACATAACTCGAACCTGTGTTTGTCTCTCTTATTTCTTATTCCTTATATTATTTTATTCTGCATGATTTATTATTTTATATTGTTTGATTTTTATATTTCTTTTCAGGTCTCTCTGGAAGAAATAGCTCTTGTATCTCAATGGGAAAAAAAGGATGAATAAACATAAATTAAATTTAAACTGCTTCCCCAACACAATTGTGACAGGAAGTGATTGATGCATGATTATGGAAGTTCAGTCCCTGAGTTTATGGAATTATAGAACACGGTGATGTTTACACAGTAAGGATGTGAGAAGAAAAGCCACACTCACCATTGGAAAGGATCGCTCCAAAATGTTTGTGGCAGTCTTCATCTGTGTTACAACTGAACATCGGAACAGACTGAAACACAGAAACTAAAAAAGTTGACTCCACCTTATTTATCATTCCACGCAAAGACCAGAAACACATTAAACCTAACAGCAGATCTAAATCGTACAAAATATATTATTTCAGACAATACCGATGAATGTCTGATATGCAGTCAATTAAAAGCTTCCTGACATTTTCAGCTTCTGGTCAATGCAGGAACATGAAGCCACACTTAGAAACCAAACTCTGATTGCTCAATTTAAGTTTGAATTGACACAAATTCCTGAATATGGAAATGTGTCAGACTGTAAAGGTCCAATAACATTCGTTCATCAACAGAGACCAGAGTGTCAGGAAAATGCTGGCTGATGACATGTAATTAGATATTCAGTAAAAATACCTGATCATTTTAACCAGGGAATTCAATCTGTGCTCACCTCAGCACATTTTCCTTGGAACTGATTTTCAGTGATGATGAGTCTGGTCATGATGCAGAAGACATCAGCGCCCTAAAGAAACAGCAGGAGATTTATGCTTATGATGCTGCATAATGGTTGCTAATGTGTCACATAACACATCATAATTAAAATCCTGCCAAAGAAACTGAATTAGCGGACAGTAATTTAAATGCTGACACTCAGACACTTCACATTCACCACAAACCCAAACCAAACCTTTTATGCCACCATAGGGGTTAAAGAATGTGTGTAGTTGATCTGTTTAAGTCATTCAGAATTTAACCATTTCTTCATCAAGCTCATGTCGGTGGTTAACAATGTACAATCAGAGCCTCGTACCTGTTGAGGAAAGACGTAATCTGCCACATCCACCACTTTACCATGATGGTAACCGAAGCCTTTCACTTTGGTCATCACAGACGACTCAATGCCAGTGTCAGTCACCTGATAAGCCTTCTCATGGATGAATACCCAACTACAGGACAGAAACACAACAAAAATGGTTTAATGGCAGGTCAAGAGTTCAGGTAAACAAGTTGAGAATATCAGGAGTTTCATTTCTGGACAACCTCAAACTTGTGATTAAAAAAGCCTGAGACCTGAAAAGTATTTATAAGCTTCTTTACATCAAAATTTTCCTTAAAATTGTTTAACATGTAAAAAACTATTGATTTGTTCTGTTTCATTTTGGAACTATATAGTATGTGGTTCTTGCACTGCAAAAAAATAATTGTTGCAGCTGTATTTCCCATGAAGGAAGGTATGAATTACAGGATTTATTATAATAAGTAAACTAACAAATCTGCTTCATTTTTGCTGGAAGCATGAAAGCGTGTAGAGTCGCAGTAATAAAACCAAATACAAGTAAGAACAAACTTGTTCACATCAGGTTTATGTTGTCCGAATTTAGATTGTGTGTTTCTTATTTTTTGCATAACATCTATAAAACACCTATTACACATATTATTTGGCAGCAGACTCTAAATTTTATTTCATCGAGATGTTGTGATGTTGTGTGTTTTAATAGCGAAGATAATATTTTTATTTTGTCTAATTAAATGAGATAACAGAACTTTCAACCATTTATTAACCTCAAATCAGATCAGACAATATTTCACAATCAGATACAACAAACTTCTTGATAGATCTGCAGTAATGTGCAAATAATTTAACTACACTGTATATGATGCTAGCTAACATAAATGCATCTTTATATTCTGCCCAATGATTACTTTTACTGATTATTTGATTTCATATTTTTAGTAATAATTTTGTTAAGCGCATCAAACCCTGACTATGTTTTTGTTGGGTTTCTTTTATATTGTGGTTTTGCTTCTCTTTCAAAAGGAGAAGTAACAGCAAAGCAAAGGAAATGATATTTACATTTTTCATGATCACATTATCACTTTTGTATAAATTTAAATTGGGGACGTTGAGGGGACATTTTATAACATGTAACACTAGTGTCCACTCATCTGTAAACTATTAACAGTTTTCACAGAAGCTACTCTTGAAAGCTTGAGGGAAAATATTCAGGCTGTGTTTTGATCATTCAGAGTAAGAACATTACTTCTGTAAATGCAAGCTGCTCAGAAGAGGATTAGACAACTTTTTTTTTTTTTTTTTAAATCATAGCATCTTTAAGTTTTGGGAAACTTTCCCAAGATAAATCAAAGACTCACAATTAAACTTGGGATGGACAGAAAATATGAAACCAAAAACATGCAAAACATAAAACCCATACCCGACAAAGTACGTGATGATGAGCAGCTGTACGATCCGGTTGATGATGCCAACAGACCAGCTCTTCACCACCACAGACTTGCTGGTCTCATAGGTGAAGAAGTCAGTGATGCAGATGGACAGGGAAAAGCCCATGGCTGCTGGTCAGATCAAGTCAGAGAGTGCGACAAGTCCTCCTGAGTTTGAGGGGAAGTGGAACCCCTGATGAGCCTCAACCAGCCTGATAATAAACCTATAATAATGTAGACAAGCTCTTATTCTAGAGGAGGAAGTGTGTTAATTTTCTGGAGGGTCTCTTACTGGAGCGTGGCATGTGTTCATCTGCCTCATTGGATGTTTGATTGTCGAGCTTCACCCTCAGTCCTCCACCTCATTGTCTTTGTTTGATTGGTTTATCGAACAATCAGGACCTCCCCTTCCTTCACTGAAATGTGTGAGGGGTAAATGTGAAAAATGTCTGTCTGCCCCCCACCACCACCACCACCACTCTTTCTTTCTCCACCACAAATCCCCATCTCCCATGCCTCCTTTCCCTCACCATCTCTGGTGTATCTCAGCTGAAAACATACACTTATATGTGGTCACTAATCAATATGCCACACTTCCATTTTCATTTGAGACTGAAACATTTATGACAACAGCTTGGTGGGTTTTGACACTTCTTGGATCTTTAGTCTAGAGACTATGGTTAAGGTACCTTTTTTTTTCCACAGCAGTGCTCTTTAACATGGGTTACTATAAATGTGATCCTCTGTTTTCACAAACATGTTTTTGTTCATAATCTAATCTAATTGTGCTTCTGCATTTTTTTCTAAATGATGGAAAATGTGCAAAAGGTATGCAAATAATTTGTTGAAAGAGTATCAAATAAAGCCATCTGAATATTACAACAACCACCAAGAGCATCGTTCATTTTACAACAACACTGACAAGAGAAATTGGAGGATAATCAAGTTAATTTGAGATCCATTTATAGTTTGTCAAAAGATGCTGTTAAAACTTTTCCATCACTTTAATAACTCAAAAACGTCAACGTATCTCCATTACACATAATTTTTTTTTTTCATTTCTGTACATGGAAGAATAGAAACCATAAATCTAACTTGATACTTTAGGCGCTTCAAGAGGCTTGAGTTGAAATGCACTGAAATAAATAACTCAGTGTGGCATCATTGACAACCCTGCAATAACTGCAACACATGATACGACCACTTCTCCATACACTCACGAGCAGTGGCAACATTAAGGCCTCTTACTTCAGAAAATAATGTAATGAAGCAATGACAGTGTGTGTGTGTGTGTGTGTGTGTGTGTGTGTGTGTGTGTGTGTGTGTGTGTGTGTGTGTGTGTGTGTGTGTGTGTGTGTGTGTGTGTAGATGTATGCACCCTGAGACTATGTCATTTCTTAAGTGGGTCCATTATGTTTGTGGTCAATTAATGGTAACCTAATAGCAGACAAGAGACACACACACACACACACACACACACACACACACACACACACACACACACACACACACACACACACACACACACACACACTTACACTTTAGAAGTACAAAACAAGTGCACACGCTTTCAGGCTGCATGTGACCAAAATCTATCACAATGGCATGGAGGCATTCCTGTAATGGCCAGTGCTATTATGATACCTACACAGCTGCAAATAAAAGACACCGCTTGTCAGTAAATAGATGAAGATGAGCACGGAGAGGAAGGAACCGTCATGAAAGATGAGACCTTCATGAAAGTGATCATCATGCTGCAGGAAGGCTTCCGTGTAAACACGTTCAAACTCAATCAGTGTTTGACTGCTACATTTAGAAAATGCCAGAAATTAAATGTACATGAACACAAGTTCACACATGAACACACCACATGAAGGAGAACCTACACAGCCTGTGGTGGTAGTCATATCCACCCCTGACAGCTGGAGGTGATCACCAATGATTGTTTGTCTGTTAAGAGATTTGAATATTTTGTGTATTCTTCTATTAGGAAGAGTTTTGCTTCATGAGCTAATTTTTTTTAAACATTCTCACAAAGTGTATCATGGATATTAAAAGAAATTAACTGAAATGAAAATACATGTGTAGATCTGCTTTCGGAGACCCACATGCTGACAAAGTGATCGATGATCCGATGAACAATAAATCCCTTTTACAGTATTTTGCTTTGACATTCCCTGAATACTATTTTCTCGTTGTTCTGGTTTAGGTGACAATGGCATCGGCGGAGGAATGTGCTCAGCTGCTGTCACTCACGATCACCAGTTACGTGACTTTGCTTTTGCTCTTCAGATGACGGCGACGCTCCGCTGCCACTTTGGTTTCATTGAAATGTCTCAACAATGTTAGAATGGATTTCCATGTGTTGTTGTTCAGACATTCCTGTCTACAAGTGGAAGAGTTTTAGTGGCTTTTGTGATGCCGTGGTTTTCACGTAGTGCCATCATGACAATAAATCCAAATATGACCTACTAATAAACATATCAGATAGATTACCTCATCGTAATTATTCTCATCTCTTGACCTTTCTTTGAGTGCTGTGACAGCATTTTAGTTTGTCCAGTAGGTTGTACTTTGTGGTAAGTGCTTAAAGGCTGTTAGTAAATTTACACGCTAATTGAAGATAACATACTCGCAAAACCTTGGAAAAGAAAGTAATGTCATTGGGAACAAGGTAGTTTTAAGTTTAAAACTCATGCCTTAGAGTCACAAGCACAACTTAATAAAAAGCAGAAAAAGTTACAGGAAAACACAAGATCAGTGAGCAAAAATCATTCAAACAAGATTTAAGTTTATAAGATACAAATGATAATAATCACTATGGGTCAATATCAGGACTTCTGGTCAGCCTTCTGCAGGAACAAGAGTACCTTATCATCACAAAAACAAAACCCAGTCCGAGTTGATGTGAATCACACATCCGGCAAGTTTGGCTCTTAGAAACCACCATATAGGCCCTAAATGTACCAGCCCTTTTACAAACCACCGTTTACTGAGGCCCTGGCCTCTTGTCTGAAACCACCGTCTCTCAGACCTTCACCGGTGTCACCATCTAACCTCTTTGATGACACACACTCCCAAACCACCCTGCCTGGTTAAGTGGGTCAGATGTGCAGCACTACTGTGGATAAGAACCCAGTGATCTTCACCCACTGTGTGCAGGAATCTGCCTGAGCTGCTGCATGCAGTTGGAAAGGAGTCCTTTAATAGTCTAGAGGATGACAAAAGGTCTTCTTGTTACTTTGGTTAACAAAGTACGTTTTTATTTAAAATCTTCAAATGGTCTTGATGGACTATAATAAAATTTTGTCAGGGTAGATCAAAGCCCTAGATTCTGGGGTCAAGAGTTTATTGCATTCTGGATCACTTGTCCCAACAATTTTTACAATATCCAGTAAACTAAAACTATTTTAAGGTTGTTTCAGTGTTACTGACAACAGGCAGAAGTGTAGTAGTGTTTGTTCCATCTCTTTGACGTTGTGGATATTCAGGTGATGAGTCACTGCTGACCCTCAGCAGGCCCCTGAACCCCCCCCTACCTGGCCCTAATGAATCTTTTATATGATGAGAAAAATTCCTTCGCCAGTACAGTGGTGAGTTCCCCCATCCAACAATGTCATTACAGTTTTATTTAGCAGGTATATCATTATAATCATCAAATAACATTTATTAAAAATCATTTATTTAAGCCAGTAAAGATGACATATTCAAATACACAACAACACTCAAATGAGGTTTTTAATTGCAAAATGTGTTCACAACTAGTAACTGCTACAATCCTCGTCGCTATAAAACTATTGTAACCCTCGCCTTTGGTGAAATGGAACAAAAGACTAAGAATTCTGGGAAAAATGGTCTAAGAGTATAACACCTTCTCACAAGAAGTGTTGCTATGGAAACCCACTCAAATATCAAATACCACTTGAGCCTTCAGTTGACACAGGATGCATTTGTACTCATAATACAAAACATGAAAAGGAAAAAAAAAACCCCCAAATCATATCTGTTGTCCTGTCCATCAGTTTATGTGAGGTCCCAACATAGAGGAGAAATCTTTAGTCCTTGGATTGTGTGTATGACGGGTACGCTTGTGTGTTTAGTCAGACTCTTCCTCAGGAGTGGACATGGCCTCTTCCTCCTCATCTGATTCCTCCTTGAAAAAATAAGAAATGAGGGAGAAAACAGTGTTTAATACATAATGTGATGTTTTTTAAAATTCTGAATAAAGTTCCACAGGATATCAGCTCTACCTTAACTGACTTTCAAAGATCTATTAGTTATCTGGACATTTAGAGAAATTAAAAAAAATAAACTATCATTTTAAACTATAATTTTATCGATGGTTCATGGTTCAACATACATAACTTTTACTTGAGGAGAAAACTGATTTATGACAGGAAGCGATGACGAGAACAGATGTTATTATGGATTTTGTGGCGATCCATCTGACGACTGTGTTTATCATTCCTGGCTTTACCTTCTTCCTCTTGGACTTGCTCTTGCGGTCAGAGTCCGACGAACTCTCCTCACTGGACTCGATGAACTCTCGACTCTTGAAGCTGTCACTGCCGCCTCCTCGTTCTTTATCTTTATTTCCCCCTGCAGACTTCCTCTTCTTTTCCTCCTTCTTACCTCCAGACTTTTTACTGTCCCTAATAAGTTTGAGGTGAGGGGTAAAGATAGGTGTGTACGTTTAAAACTGGCTGTAGCAGGACAAAGAAATATCAATATAGTTTCTGTTTTGCAAGACTTACTTCTTGGAAGCAGAGGAAGATCCTCCACCGCTCTCTTTGTACTCCCTCTTTGCTTTATCATACTCCCGTTTGGCCTCTCCTGCCTTTGTTTCCCACTCCTGAAGAAAAGAAGAATGAGACAGAAAAAGAGAAAAAGTTGACTCTACAGAAAAAGTAAACAGAACAAAAAGTAACACAAAAAGTTAAAACAATGTGAAACTAATATTATACAACATCTTTGGTGAACCTGGCACAGATGTGATGAAATTACATTTTCATTCTTTAAATTCTTTCAATAATTAAATACATGTAGACTTATTAATACAGGCACATATTGTCACAATATGGGAGTAGAGTCCAGGCTGCCCGTTGATGATGACAGCCTGTCCGTAGCCTACGTTCCTGTTAGTGGTGTCTCCCACCATTCAAATGTAGGTTGTGGTCGCCAAGGCTCACCAAATATTTGCATATAAACATCCTCATAATGAGGATAAACCTTAGAACTTCCCGTTTCTGGATTGCAGAAAAAAAAAATCAAGTCTTTCCATGATATCTCAGAAGACAAACAGTGTTTCACAGATTGCATTCTCATTTTTCTCTCACTTTGGCTCCTTAATATATTTTATTAAATTACTGACATTTTGGTTTGTTTTTATTCAAAATGTCAAGTTTGTTTCATTATTTTGATCCAATATCAAATCACATCCAAATATGTTTTATCCAAAACTAATAAAACCTATAGCTAAGGAAAACTATGAATGCAATGACAAAATATAAACTAATAATTCCAGTTAAATACCTGGAACTGTGACCACAGAGGAGAAAAAAATTAAGCACTTTCTCACCTCCTTCTCGTCTTTGCCCAGCTGTCTCCACATCTCTCCGGCCTTCTTTGATATCTCGGTGATGGAGATGCCTGGGTTCTCTGATTTGATTCGCTCGCGGCTGGAGTTCAGCCACAGCATGTAGGCACTCATAGGCCTCTTGGGGCCACCGGTGTCCTTCTGTTTCTTCTACTCAAAGACAGGAAATATAAGAACATTGAGAAGTTGACGGGTTAAACCTGTGTAACTGTCTAGTTTAGACCAGGGGTGTCAAACTCATTTTCACCGAGGGCTGAATCAGCGTAATGGCAGTCCTCAAAGGGCCAGATGTAACTTATTAATGTAAATAAATGTAACTCAATGAGATGTAAAATAAATGTAAAAAAATGTTAAATAAACGTAACTCCTCCTTAATGTTAAATTTAAAAATTTCTTATTTTATATACTGCTATGATCTCCGAAGGGAAAGTAAGAATGACTAACATGCTAGAATGTGCAATCACACACAGGCATATTTATATTAGTGAGTACGGCCGCTGTAATACACACAACCACACACAGGGGCCTATAAGCAGGCAGTGGGAGGTAAAGTGGCAGGCAGCTCCTTCTTAGTGTGACCCAAATGAGCAGCTTGTGAGGGGGACGCTGCCTTGCTCAGGGGTGCCTCAGCAGTGCTCCAGAGGTGAGCTGACACCTCCCACTGTCAGCTCACGCTCCAGGTGTTTATGGGCGGGAGCGGGAATCAAACCACCGGTCTTGGAACATTGGACGACCTGCTCTACCACTGAGCCACGAGTTATTCATAACTTATTCAAGTTACAAGCATAGAAAAAATAAGTTTGCTTGTTGCTCTGTTGTAACATAAATCCTTTAAATTTGTCAGGTTATGAAACTCCATCAATCAAGGATCAAACTATTCAAACAAATAGTTATCCTTCGCTTACTCGCGCTTCAAAATGCACGGCTTCACTACATCGCAAATTTTTAGTAGGTAGTCATGTGATACGCGCATGCTGACAATATCCGTGAGTCCCGGAACACAGGGACTCAAAACACTTTGAACAGTCGATAAAAGTGTGGGAAGAGGTAATACAGATATAAGGTGTTTTAATATCGGTATGGGGAGGGTTCATAAACGTTCAAATCACCATGAATAATAAAATTGTTTTTCACGGGTGGTTCTTAGAACGCATTAACCGCGAGTAACAATGGATTACTGTAATGAAAAATAACAAGTTAGGACATTAACTTTGTTCAAACATTTTTGTAAATGTTAAGATGAACTTTATTACTGCAATATGGGAAATTTAGATTTTGGTCAAAGCACACTTTTGACCTGTATATTTTTAAGCAATCTAACCTTTTATGCTCTTGCGGGGCCACATAAAATGATGTGGCGGGCCACATTTGGCTCCCATGTGGTTTAGACAGTGGGGGTGTCCTTCTTGGGAGTGTGTGTGTGTGTGTGTGTGTGTGAATAGAATTTTTTTTAAAGTCCTATTTTCTGCTTGTCCAAAATGCTCTCTAACCTCTTTGCGTGGTTTCCGTTCTTTTTTCTCCTTCACGACTTTGGCTTTCTTGGCCTTCTTCTTCTTCTTTGCGCCTTCATCTTCACTGTCATCTCCATCTTCACTGCTGTCACTTGCAGAGGCGTTACTGTCGTACCTGATTCAAGAGATGGAGATAGAGATGTAGAACGGGAAATTGGGCATTACGTCAGTTGGATGAAAGCAGCCGGTAGACAGGAAAGAAAACTTTTATTCTTAAATGAAAATAAACTGAAGATGAACAAAAAGTTAACTTCAAAAAGTCACTCACTCCTCTGCAATGTCATCGTCTTCTTCTCCAGGGTTGAAGGACTCATCTAAGGTGGAACCAGGAGAGATGAGACCTCATTTAAACAAAACTGATCTTCAAATTCATTGACATGGATTGCCTTCCTTTTCATCTTCCACAGTTTCTTACCGCTCTCAGCATCTGATTCGTCGCTGTCATTTCCCTCCTCTCTGATTTTGCCTTCAGCCTTCATCCTCTCCAGGTAGGCATCGTGCTGGTCGTCATCTGAGTCACTGTACTCATCAATTTTACCCTTCATGCCCTAAAAGTAAACTGCATGGTTAAAAAACAAACAAAAAACAACAACAACGAAAACAACCCATCCACAATCCACAATACACAATACAGCAAAGCCAAAAGAGACCAGTGACTAACAATCAGGTAAAAATCCTCTTTATGATATAAAATGTCTGTCTTTGATCTCAAAGTCAATCATCAATCAGTAATTTCAGTTGAAATTGTTTGACCTTCATTTTAATGCAGTGCAGATTAACTCCACGCTGCATCTATGTGTGAAGTTCAACACTTGGGAGTCGTCTAACGGCTGGCTGTATTGTAGCATTATCTAAAAAGCCAAGCGTTTCTCCCACCCCATGTCGTCTTCAGCATCCCCACACACCATTATCTGGAGCCGTCACGGGACGGAGAGCAGCAGAACAGAGAGGTGCTTGTTGAAACACAGGAAATGGAGAGCGAGCCCATTCATTTTCATTAACCCACTCAGGATGACCCGATCAACTGCTGGTAGCGCGTGAGCCGAGAAAGTGCTTGAACTGTGTTGTCAGAGAGCAGGAACCCGTACATAACAGGAAGTAGGGGCGATATGACATCACATTTCATTGACCTTTGACCTGGATTAAGTTTGAGGAGCAGCTCCTTGTTTTATGCACTTTTCTCATAAACGACAGACACAATATTCTTTTATGATATAAGCATCTCATCCTCCAGGATCACGATGCTTCAACCCTGGACGTCTTCAGCTGAATTTTCTGAGCGTATTGAATTTCTGATCCTCAGAGCTAGTGGCTTCTGGAAGACCGACTGAATGTGGAGCTGATTCCTGGCTCACTGTTAGCACTTGCATCATCAATGCCATTCTGCATGCTCCTTCTGAGGGAATTAACTTTGTGGTTAGATCACAGGAGAGAGGGACAGCTGATGAACGCACGAACGCACGCACGCACACGGGTGAAAGACTTAATTGAATATTAATAATAAATTTGTTCAATGTTGTTGAGTGAATTGCCCCAGCAGACCGTTAGCACAACCCATGTAAGCCGTGTCCAGTGTTAAAGTAGAGAGAAGCCAGTAGGTCACACATTAGTCAGCATGAGGCAAGCTGACAGACACACTCAGTCGTTGATAACACAACTGTTCCACTCACATGTCCCATGATTAGTTATGAAAACTAAATATAATCCAAACAAAATTAGATTTCAAACCCAACCTCTGTAAAACACACGCACGCACACACACACACGCACACACACACTCACGCCATTAGCACACCATGCAAAGAAACAACAACCAAGTCACTCCACACCAAAACCATCAGCCTGTAATCCACACACGATGCCCTTGACCCATACCCACCTTCTTCTACAGGGGTACATGGACAGACACACAGGAGAAGGGCAACAAGCATCAATATCTGGCTGGAGGGCTGACAAACGGAAATGTCTACTGTCTTCATTCTCTGCTGATGGACGAGTGTTTGAAGGACGAATGCGTTACCTCTTTGAATCCTCTGTTCTTGATGTTGAGCTTCTTGGCGTTGACAAAGTCGAACAGTTTGCCGTACTCTTCTCTAGAGGGAGACAGATGGAGTCAGTTGGTTCAGAGCTGAGATGATATTATCTAAATAATCCATCATGACAATACGTGATATTTCTGTTCTCATTCTATGCTACTTAGGTTAAATTTGTATATATTAAAAACAGCATAACTTATTGAGCCTGGACTACATTATCTTTTGATTAGTTGGCAAAGATTTTGATGATGACCTCATATCTATTCTCTATTACATTCCAACATTACTTAATTTATTGGAACAATAGATGATTCAATGAATCTGAATTTATCAAGGAGGCACTGCCACAATGCTTTACAATGGAAGAAAAGTGTGTGAACAAATATTCAAGGACTGGCAGGAGTGTGTTAATCCCTGTGAACGTGTCTGCCCTCACCTCTCAATGCTGCTGAACGTGTACTGATTTCCCTGTTTGGTCTCAATCTCAAAGTCAAAGGATCGGGTTGTCGTGGTGCCTCGAGCAAAGTTCACACAGGAGATCTCCTCAAAGCGCAGATGCACAGGGGGCTTGTGGACATAGATGAAGCCTCTCTCCAGAGGGTAGAGGAGGCCTGAGGACGCCTTGTAGGAGCAGGTGATGCACTGAGCCCCCGAGTGGCTGTGGGGGAACAAGGTCAGTTTAACAGCAGCTACTCAACCTTACAGGAAGTGCTTGGAAAGCTGCTCACCCCTGGAAGTTTCCAGGAACAGTGATCTTGCGGTTGACCAGAGCCTTCATCACTCTGCTGACCATCTCGTACAGGGACCCTGACATATTTTTACTAAGTTTGCCCTCAAAACGACGCTCCACGTCATCCCTGTCAGAAAAAAAACAGGAACACTGATGGTGAAATAAAAAGCGGCTTTCTGTTGTCTGTAGAAATAAGGCAAAGGATGTTTGATGAAGTACAGTAAATGATCATTAGAAACATTAGGATTGCTCCTGCGGCTCTCTGTTTCCCTCTAGTGGACACATGAACATTTACATGAAGTCTTCTAGTAGTCGTTTTAATCCAAAGCGATTTACAAGTGAGAGACACCATCAAGCTGTGATGCAGTTGAGACCTGTGTAAATGTGAATGTGACTTTAGTTACAACTATTCGACTATAAGTGAGGTCTTGCATTAATAATGTGACTTGCATATAATGCACTTGGCCGTCATCATTATATCATGAAACCCAATGGCTTCAGATACTCACTCGCTCATATTGAGAGTGAGGTTGATGTCCTCTTCCTTTGAGAAGAGCAGAATGAGGAAGTGATAACGAGTCTGACCCTGCTTGATGGGAGGATCCAGACTGATCTATGGAGAAAATAATGAAAATGAGAATAAAAGTTAGAAGGAACATGAGAAATGACAAAAGAAAAAGAAAAGGCTAATGTGGCCTATGAAAAAAAAAAAAAAAAAGTTTCAAACTGCAGAAATGGCTCCACTATTTACCACAAAGAACATCTGCCTCTGATCCTTGTGTGGAAGCAGGAACAGACGGAGGACAGTGGTGTAAGGAATCTTGTAGTCGAAGGTTTTACCATGAAGGTGAAGGAAAGTCGGGTAGATACGGATGTCGTACCTAAGGAAGGGCACATGAAAAAACACACTTTAGTTGCTTAACTACGAATCAATGGTGTAAATAACAGCTCTGTAATTAAACTGGCCTCTGAGGCACTCACAACACTACACTCATTAGTCACAAACTCTGACTTTTACTGATCCTCTACCTTCCCCTGGGTGTGAGACATTGAAGTTCTTTGAAGATACACACAGCGTCTCCTGTGGCCTGGATAACGTCGGCTTTAGACAACACACTCTGAGCGAACGCCTGCAGGAAAACACATCTTTAGAATCATCACAACAATTTTTAGAAAAGAAACAAAACCATGCACAGAAGAGGAAGCAGACCACCCCTCCTTACCTCGACGGGGTCTTGTCGTTCATCGGACTGGCTAGGCGGGACGTAAAAGCGAACCTCCATGAGGGAGACTTCTGTGTCGTCGTTCTGGTGAAACTCAAGAGTGACTTCGTTTTTCCCGGTGGCGCACTGGGACACGTTGGACAGCGGGACCTCAAACGCTGTGTTATCATTTACATCAAATGACAGCAGTGGTCCTGAAGGGGGAAAAAACACGAACGTTAGCGGATGTTTTGCTTTGAAATCTCTTCATAAAACTAACCAACATGCCTTTTCTTAACTAATGTTGTGTACTGTACTATTATTTAAACTATTAACATTGTGTTATTGAAGCTGTGGATAATTTCCATCCTACTCTTCATGTGCAAAACATACTAAACATAGGAGGTGTGTGACAACTTGATGGGTAAAATATGGCCATCTATTTGAAATATTTGTTCAGAATATTTCTTCTCTATCAAAGGCTGTCTGTTGCTCTACTTTGTCTGGGTTTTTCCAAAAAAGGCACGTCCCATTTCTTTCACTTTGCACCCTTTTAATAAAATCTGTTTATCCTAAAATTATGTTAGTACATGTAGTGTTCCTCAAAATTATAGCTATTTTTATAAAGCTCGAAGACGTTGATTGCTGCTGTCACTAAGTCAGTAAGACTGTTATTAAAATAAAGTTCAGGACCAATGAAAGATCCAATCAAACCAGAATACAACAATGTTTACTGATCAGGCAGCACTGAAAGCATTGGAACACACCTCCATTCTTATTTTAACAAATGAAGCTAAAGTTCTGTTTGTCATCCAAGCTATTAAATTCAATATCTTGACACTGATGCTTCAGGCTAATTTTATACTTGAATACTTGAAATTGATGATTTAATCTGAAATTGTTTAATAAATTTGTGCACATTTTGTTTGAAGTATGTTCATCACCAGAGAACTTGGCTGTTCCCCAGTTCCATCCCTTCACACACATATCCTTCTCCGTCAGCTCCACTTTGTAGTTCGCCTTGAAAAACTCTGAGATCTTCTCGAAATCCTGACAGATGAAAGGCAAAAGGGCAGACAGAGAGGCGAGGAGGCATGAGGCAAAGCAGAAATGCAAGTTGACAAGAGAGGAAGTGATGAAAAAGCAACGGGGAAACAGAGAAAAAAGCTTCAGGTTAGCAAGGCAGTAACACACACTGGCACTGCATGGTTCAAATCTTAGAAAAACACACGCGAAAAAGACCGAGGGGATGGAAGGGTAATTAATCACTACGCAATTATTCCCGCGCCTGCCGCTGAGGCCTCTGGGGAACACCGGAGGTGAACGTAATCCATCCATCCTCTCCGTCCGCTCCCCTTCACGCTGCCGCTGACAATCAGCCTGTTTATTTATCCTGCAGGCCTGCTTACAACGGGAAAGGACACACATTCACACACACAGCGACAAACACACGGTCAATCACACACAAACCCACACATGCTCCTAGTAACACACACACATGTGGTAGTGATTGTGGCGTGTGTAGAATGAGACTCTGTGGGAAACAAAGTTTACGCACCTGGATATCTGCCTGTCCATAAGGTTATTACAGCCAATTAGAGCCCAGAGAGTCGGTGTGTGTCGGCGCATGTGTGCGCTGAGGTTCATCAGTCTCGCTCGCCTGGATTAAGGTGTCGTTTAAATGAGAGCGCATGTGTGAGCAGATGTGTGGACGCATAAAAAAAAACAAGAGTTTGTGTGGCCTGTTTGTGATAAAGTGTGAACATGTGTGTTCATGCCGTGTCCTCATCAGGCCCGCGTTCGTGTTCCTACTCATTACAGTTTGGGCAGATTTGTTGTTGCTCAGCTGATTTTATTACAATAAACACAGACCCCCCACAACTCAACACACACACACAGTTTAACCTAACGTGGCCACCCTGTCTTGTCTTTTATGACTTCATTTTTTAAGCAGGCTCTCCAAACAACCTTCAGTGTCTCATTCATTAGAGGTGTGGATTTTTTAAGAAAACCTACATCGTGTGTTCAGTTTGAGGCTCCCTGCAAACACCAACAACATAAAATGATAAACGCTCTTCAGGAATTTCCTAATTTAACAGATTTAATGGATCTGTTGTTACACAAAGACTCCAGAAAAATATATTTGTATTATTTTTTTCACATGATTTCATAAAGGAAAAAAGTTTTTTTTTTGTACTTGGCAACACGCAACCCTTGTTAAACTTAAAATAAAACAGCTGTAGAAAAGCCTTTAGCTGAATGAAGTACAGTCTAAAATCAATTTAATGTTCAAATTAAGCTTTTATAGGGAAAACTCACATAAAGATAATTAATTCAACAGACCGTTTCAAGTTAACTTTGGATACGTGACTATTCTATTTCTCTGATATACCAATAAAAATGATCTGATGCTCCGTCCAACTAGTCATAATCACTCCAGCTAGATTTTTATTAAGAGCAAAAAACTCTAAATTACGACTGTAATTACCCTGACTAATTTGTTTTTGTCCATGAAATTGAATGTCACACACACACACACACACACACACAACATTAAAACTGTCAATTTAAATAATAATCCAAATTTGGATTGGGAGAATCGTTCCACTCTCAACACCCAGAACGATCACCATGATAAAACCACAACATCCTCTGCATACATGTAAGATTAGGCTAAAGACAAACTGCACATGCAGGTGACATGAACACAAGTTGTGTTCAAGGTTCTCCAACCACTCCTATGCCAGCAGACCAGTGCAGCTCAGCTACACAACAGCCCTTCTGGCAGAGCTCCAATGTCTCGGATACTTCAGAGGCACAGATGCATCAACGCTGCTGCCAGCGGCAAAACCTCCAGCCAGCTCCCGATTACAGACACAGGCTGTGGGATAATAAACAATGAAATCACGCCCTACGCTCTGGGATGAGAGGATCCATCTCCAAAAAATATGCTGATTAACCCCAGGAGACACCGTGACTGCCGCTCGCGGTCACAGGCTGGGGGTTATACCTGTTCCTCCATCCCGGCTTTTTACTTGCACGCTGACATTCCCCATACACTCAGAGCAAAGGGGGAAGAAGAAAAAAAATGGGTGATCAAAAACAAACACGACCAAAATCCTGTCTCACTGCTGAGCCAAATAGTTTCGTTGGATTGATATAAACACTGACTCACATGAGTCGGTGATTACATTGTTTATGGAACACACATGCGAGCACTGCTTTCTCTCATTAATCCCATTAGGAGCTTTGGAGAGAAGAGCTGATTCATTCACATACTTCTGATGGCAACACACTATCAAGTGGTGGCTGTTTTTTCACAACATGAAAAAGTAAAGTAAAATATCTGACAAGAGCTGGAAGTTATTTATCAGTGGTCAAATAGTTTTGGTTACATCGCCTCTGATAAACAGCTCTGAGCACACCGTGCTTAGAGCTGTGGGTCTAACTCTCTTCTGAGATTTGAATTATTCCTTTGAAATGGATGTTGTGTCTGTTGTGGCTTTACAAAATGAAAAGACAAAATATTGAGCCTGATCAGATTTCATAGACTGCTGATGTGGCGTTCACCGTGTCTCTGAAGCCGTCATATTTGTAGATGAGTCCTGTGCTGGTGCCCAGCTTGATGCCGTGACCCAAACACACTCGTCTCCACTGAGCCAGGTTGAGCTCGCCAGCTGGTATGCTGTCCACCTTCCCCGTCTTGCTGCTTTTATAAACCACATTTTGCTTGCTGAAACGTAACCGCCCATCATTCTGCAGGAACAAAAGCATCAAGTGGAGAAACACACACACACACACACACACACACACACACACACACACAAGACTTTGGTTAAAATTCTGGTTAAAATCTCCTACATTTAAATGTGCAAAGAGCAGCTGACTAATTAAACTGATTAACTATCAAATATTAAGATATTTTTAAAGTGGTCATTGGCTTAAATTTCCTCATTATTAAAATTTTAATGTGGTCCTGGTCCTTTATAGACTGTTTCTGTAAACAAAACCTGAGTAAAGTAACAGTCAGATAGGTTAAGGCCTCACTGTGTGGGGTAACTTCTGAGCTGACCTGGGCTGCACACTGAAGACACACGAGGGAATCCCTGATCACCACCAACTCAAACAATGTGGAAATGAAACTTGGCTCATTGGCCACCAGCACTTCGTACCAACTGATCTCCTTCGGACTTTCTCCAACGCTCCGGACATTTATCAGTGTTTTCTTTAGGTTCCTCACCAATCGCAAGATAGTTCGCTCAGAGCGACATCATGTTGTGATCTGACATATGCAAACTTTGTTGGATCATAAACTGTCGTAACTTTTCCGTCTTCTTCTGTTTCGCCAGTTTGCCCCTTTTCTGATAATTTCTCAATCAAGACTTTGATACATCCATACTATTTCACAGTCTGGTTACTCTGTACACACCACCTTAGAAGTAGATGTGGTTTGTGGGAATACTGACCCAGGACCCTTTGATCTCCTGGTAGATCTCGTTGAACTCCAATGTGTCTCCCATCTCAGATACGGGCGTGACCGATGCTCTGCAAACATGGAACAATAATTCAGTATCTGACAAAATCACACAGAGACATATCTACATAATATTTATGAAAGAACTTCAAACTGTATTTTCAAATCGGGGCATGAGCTTAGCTTGAACCACTGAAAATACATTCCAGAAATTACAATGTACAGTAATATAAAAATTGTGAAGATTCACCATTATGTGCTGACTTCACGCTACAAACTAATAAAAGTTTTTATTTGTGCACCTCGATCGATGCTCGGTACCACGCTCCCAAAATTAAAAGTCCACAGCAGAAACAACTTTGCTCATAGTTTACATTGCAAACTATTAGTAGCATCCAATATATTTACGACAAATCATTCTTTTCTTCTATGAATCGCATATAATAGTTAACATTATCTTTGACATGAATGTAGCAACAGAAGCCAAGCTAATCAAAAAGAGCAAAAAGAGGACGAAAGATTGACTGGACTTGTTTCAGGTCGTTTGTTGTTTTCTGCTAAAACAGGAGTTTAAGTATCTGAACTGTACCAATCAGAAGAATGGATGAAAGCAGAAACGTCTTCAAGCAACCCAAAGCAAGACCAGCAGATTCTTTTTTGCTCTTTTTGATTTATCTCGACCTGGATGATTGAGATTCTACAAAGACAAATGCTAGGCTAACTTCTTCTAGACCAGGTAGGCTTCTTTAATCAAACACTACTGCGCTATTCCCGACCAATTAGTACGTTCAACAGCGTTAAGACACGACACTCTACAGCACCGCCCCGCTCAACATCAGCTTACAACAAAATCGAGCGCTCCGTCGAACTAGGCCGGTGTAAAGACATCAAGTCATGTTGAGAGATAAATCTGTACGCCAAGTTGCATAAATTAAAGAGCGTAGGGGTTTAATACACACACAGTGTTTAATTACACACATTCCGAACTGGATTTTTAAACAATAACTTGAAAACTCAGGTCTTACTATCAACGTGACGAGCAGTCAGCTTCGTCTGTTTCCCGCGTGTAGCATCGGAAGCTAGCCTAACGTCACAGGAAATGCACTAAGGAGGTTTGTATTTACTTCCGGTTTAACGACGACACTTTTTTTTTTTTTTACTTTTTACGTTATAATAACTGACGCCAATCATAAGTCTGGGCTTTTAAAGCCGAATGCGTTTTCACCATGTTTTTAACTACTATTGGAAACTGATTTGAAGAAACCGTTTTTACAGTTTTCGCTAAACAGAGCAGGTTGCAGTGAACATAGATCGTCACTAGGTGGCGCACAGCACATCTTTTAACAGGCCCCATGTTTTCCTTCTATTCTATTCTATTCTATTCTATTCTATTCTATTCTATTCTATTCTATTCTATTCTATTCTATTCTATTCTATTCTACTGGAATATAAGTACAGAAGTGGCCAATAAGTGTACGCTGTACAGTAACAGGTGGTTAAATCATGACTGATTCGGTCAAAGTTTAAAGGGCATATTTATATTTTAATTATAAAGAACCGTTTTCATGGGATTATAGGCTATCCCATTTTCAAATAAAATAGGCTGACGTAATGGATGGAAAAATGCGTAGTACTGATAATGTGTGTACATGCACATACATTGTCGACGGTAATCCAAACGTAACAGTTGAAGATATGTATCTAATGAAGAGATATAGTCTACCCCTAATGAATCAGACTTTGATTCATTTTTGACTCCTGCCGTGTGAAGCAATATTTAGTTGGTGTCTTTTCTTCATGAGGTTAAATCAGATAAAAGCACCTGAAACTCCTGGAGCGCAGTTTCCTTCAACATGCGACACACGTCGGGGTATATTTGAGCGATTATGAAATGAATTGCTGAGATGTCCAGTCTCCTGATGGAGCCGATTGATTTTTTAAATATATAATTAAAGCTGGATTCGGGACAATTTGTCAATCGTCAGTGAAGCTTTGCCTGAATCCCTCTCCCGGAGCGCGCATGCGGTGCCAAAGGTGTGTTGCTGTTGAGTGACAGCTGCAGGTAAGAGGATTAGATCAAAGCAATTTTTCCAGTTAAATATTAAATGAAGGGAATGGAAGGAGAAGAAAGAAACGCCGACGCGCATGCAAAAACTTCTATTCAATAGACGGGAAAAAACCCAGAACCGTTCAAGCCATACGATCCATTAACACGTGTCATTTTATTGTAGGCCTCTAAATTCTGCCTCTAAATCGGCTGTCCGCACCTATTCGTCTATTTGACTTTAAAGACCCACTTCGGTGATAAAATATTTTAGGATTAATTTGGGCCTTATTTCCCTCAACAGGCAGTGAAAACTAAAGATCTTGGTTGACAGTTTAATCGTATTATTTGACTACAACCACATAAATAAATTAGGTATTGTTGTAAAAGCAATATATAATCTATATTAAAAAAGATGCAAAACGTTTGCAGTATATGGAAAACGTGTAATTCCCCGATTTCCTGGATGATTTGCAGGTCGTCGGGTTGCCGGGTCCTTTTGGCCCGCAGTGAACTGATCCAGCCGGACCCTCACCTTTAATAAAGTGAAGCAGATTAAAGATCAAACAGCTGCAGTCAAAGTCAGTTCAAGAAGATGATGAGGGTGAGGAGACAGAAATGAGTTGTGACAAGTCCCGTGGTTCAGCGGCTCAGGCGAGCTGCGCTGTGATGCGTCAACCCGGTGAATCATCAGCACCGATGAGGAGGATAACGAAAGGAGAGACAGGGATGGGAGGGAGTGGAGGAAAACGAGAAAAAGGGCAGAAAAAGAGGAGGAGGAGGTACAAAAAGGCTCCGCCGTCATTCAGTCTGTCACACAGACCACACACCAGCTCACATCCGTCGGTGTTCAGCTCCATCTCGGCTGCTTCTTATCTGCATGGGCCTCATATCTTTAACATATTCAACGGGCCTTCATGCATCTATTCGACCGAATCGAGTCGACATCACCTGCATTTTTTTTTTCTTTCATCATCACCATAGAGAGGAGGTGCATAATAGAGCCGACACAGAATAAAAAGTTATCGCTTGTCTAAAAGAGCGAGCTGAGGAGAGAGGACATCATTAGACTTTTATTATAGCTCGGGAAACTTGTCCGTGGATAAACTTGGGACGTCGCTGTGAACGGAATAAAAAGATTTGTTGAAAATGAAAAGGACCTGCGGAGGTAAGAACGTGATTTTTTTTTTTTCCGTGTAAAAAAAATAAAATTATAAAACATTTTATTTTGAAATATGACAAAAGCTTTCCTGTCCTGTCGTGACAATTTCTGTTTAATTAGTGAATTTTGTCAAAATTTGGATTTTTTTCTGCACATTTAATCAGAATAATATTGCAAAAGCAAACTTTCAAAGTTGGTTACAAAATATTTAGAAGTATTTTGCTCCCTTACTGAATATTTTCCTGTATTATGGTATAGACTGATAATATTTTTATAGCAGATAAAATTTTATTATAAAAAGTTCCCGTTTTCAAATCACATTTTATTTTGAACACTCGAAACAAGTAATCCTACTCTCAAAGTTTTAAAAATACTTTTATTTACTCATACATTTTTAACTATCCCAAATCAGTTGAATATTATTCACAAATAATTTCATCACATTACAACGTTCATGATGAAGTAAAGCTGCTCAATAGGAAACTTCAAAGGCTCTCAGAAAAATAATAGACAGAAAATTTTCAAATCAGACATATTCGACAAACTATCAAACAAATGAAATTTTCTATGAGAGATTTTTTTAAAAGTTTTTTACATTTTTCCAAGAAATGTTGGGGCTTTGTGAGAGGAGTGTCAGACTAGAACAGAGATAGAGAGAGGGAGAAAAGAAATGTGTGTGTGTGTGTGTGTGTGTGTGTGTGTGTGTGTGTGTGTGTGTGTGTGTGTGTGTGTGTGTGTGTGTGTGTGTGTGTGTGTGTGTGTGTGTGTGTGTGTGTGTCTGTGTATAAAACAGGGGGCTCTTATTCACAGTGAAGGTTCAGGGGGTCAGAGGCAGCTAAAGCCCCTGTCTACTTAGCTGTCACTGATATGAGAAAGTACATGATTCACGTTAGTCAGGGTGTGAGAGGACACACACATACACACACACACGCACCTAGTTTCCCTCTCTGAATGACTTGTGCGGCTGCTGCTTTGTGTCTATGGAAGGAAAGAAAAGGAGGTGAAAGAAGGAGGTAAAGATTTGTACGGGATGGTGCCATGTGTGATTTCATCCGTGTCCACCAAGCCTCCCTTGATGCATCCTCATCCTCCTTTTCCTAGCTAGGTGGTCACATCACATGAACCACCTGGCCACCAGCAGACTTTGGTATAACCTGAGAGGAGAAAACCAGTAGGGAGCTACTTTCAGAACAAACTGATGCTCTAATGAATAAACAGATAGCTCAGCTGTTTGAGAACACGCTGTCTGGAACACAAAAGACAAGGCCTGTTATTGCTGCGAGGGTTGAAGGGATGAATTAGTTTCGGTGTGTTTCAGATACAAGCATTAGTGTGTGTTGGAACAGTGAGCTCAAACACTGACAGGCAAAGAGGAAGAAACAAAGAATGAAAAGAGAGAAAGCAGGAAACACGGAAAAGGTGAAAATTTTTCACATCCTTTGATTCGCTCTGCACTGTCCTCAATTGTTCACGGGATAGACTGTATATGGATGTCAGGAGGACATGTGGAGGGGGGTTAGGGCTGGTGCATTGGGGTGAGAGGAAGTGAAGAGAGGTAGAGACAGATTAAAGTAAATAGAGAGAAAGATGAAGGTAGAAGGAGACAGGAACTGGCGGTAGAGGGGTTAATGCAGTGCAGATCTCCGATTGACAGAAGTTAGCAGCACCCAGAGGGAAAGAGAGAGGAGAGAGAAGGGGGAATGATATAAAATGAGCTGGTCACGCTTTGAACAGTTGCACATGCTGTTTACATTTTTCCCAAATTAACATGGCCCCTCGCTTCAGAGATCTCCCTCACCGGCTCCCTCTCTCTCCCCACCGCCGACTCCTTTTCCTCTCCCTCCTTCTTTTTAAATCCACTCTTCCTCCTCCTCCACCTCCTCCTCCTCCTCCACCTCCTCTGTCTATATCTTTAAAGAATCCAAAATATCTTTCCTCACTCTTATTTACAGACTCACAGTCATTATCACAAAATGAAAATATTCCCACTGGTAAAAAAAATTAATCTATGATAGAAAGTATATTTCAGAAAACAATCAGAATCACCAGTTGAAAGCCCTTAAATGCTGTGTCGTGTCAGCATTGGAGCTCATTGGAATTCTATATTTAAAAAAAAAATCTCTATATAGCTGTAAGTGTTGCATGAAAATCCACTGTATATTTTCACTGCTTATTTGATGTACAAAACTATTCACTCACTGTGACCGTCGGATAAATATTGAGGAGTAATCGGTGCAATACTAACCTCTGACATGTAGTGGAATCGATGCAAGTTATATTAAAATAGTCACATAATGTGATTATCAAACGTCCAAATAATAAAATTGCATTCTAAAAAAAGACTGATCTTAAGTTATGTAGCTATTAAATAATTACTATCAAGATAATAACATATAAATAAAATACAAAATAATTTAGAAATGAGGCAGGAAACTAAATTTTTTTGTAGCAAATAATCTATTGATTATTGTTCAGCCAATTACTTGTTTAATTCATTAGTAAGAAGGTCAAAAATAATTGCAGTTTTACTTTAAAATGTCTTAAATGAATAGGATAGTTATACTATGAAAGGAATAATTGTTTCAGAAGAGCGCTAGAAATTCAGCTTTTCTCATTGTTACTACTCTCTTTTAAAGCAGGGACTTTTAAATTCAGTAGTTTGTTTCTCTCGGATACTTTTTTTTTTTTTCAAAGAAAACACAGAAGCAGAGGTGGAGAGAAGCCAGCTGAGGGTAACTAGGGGGAAATGGGGGGTGTTAAGAGGTTAAGAGGTAAATTAAAAACCGAAGGTCTAAAAAAGATGAAGGGGAGAATGAAAAATGTTGATGGAGGGAACGAGTGGAGGCAATTAGTGAAAGGAAGAGAGGGGAATGGTAATTAAGGAGAGAAAGGAAGGAGGCTTTAAACTGGAAGTTTGATGTTTCAGGAAGATTTAGGGAGAGACGGGGACAGATGAAGCGACAAAGAAATTGAAACCAAACGTGGCAATAAAGCATGGAGCTAGAGGAATCCACAGATTTAAAAAAAAGATACGGATAGATTGGCTTATAAGGTGAAGAGGGAGAGAGACATCGGGCTGAGGAAGGAAACTAGAGAGGACTTTGAGTTTACGACTGCTGCAAAGAGTTTCTGGGCATAAACATAATTTTTATTGGATCTCTTTTTTAATGAGTGTTTTCTTTCGCCTTTGTTTGTGGGTAATTGATGTTGTTTGGCAACACCAGTGTGTGTGTCCAGTGCCAAGAGGATCAATTTGAAATTCAGAATGAACGTACTCCAGAGGAAATACTCTCATGATGGCAAATGAGGGCGTTTGAGTAAACAATGGTTTGTTTATGTGGATTTATTTAGTACGTATATCGTTTGTGCAGACATTGGACTACACTACAGAACGCAATCTGGATTCATATGTGTTCATGTTCGTGTGTTTTTATGTGCATGTTTGTGTGTATTGAGTTAGTGAAGGAATGAACATTTGATCAAGTGCAGATTGTGCATAAATCTGGCCATTAACTGTACACAGACACACAACATCAACCCTGACCCCGGTCTGTTAAGTCTACACTCATCCTCAGTGACCTCGCCTGCAACGCCTGATAACGTCCACTTTCAGTGCAGCTCTACTACCATCTACTCTATCCAAATATATATCTCAAATCTGTTGACTGATATTTTCGCCCATGGGCACCGGGTACAGAAGTGTTTAGGGCAAATAAAGGACAAACAGGAAACTGACAACAGGTATCGTGCAACAGAATAATCATAATAAAAAAACCCTATACAAGATGCAAGCAGCCCCTCCAGGTCTGCTTCGAGTGGGTCTTTTCCATCGACAAAAACAAATGATCCTCCAGCGATGACTCTGACATTTTACAGGGACGACAAGGAATCAGAGGATGGAAATGCCTTCTGAGAAAGTATTACAACGCTTGTAAAGTTAAAGAACAATCAGAGATAGCTAACGTAATATCCCTCATTAAATATTTTACTCTCTGTGTTCTTTCTAGCAGTTATTTTGTGGAGCTTTCAAAAATAAAATTGAACTGAGTAAGTTCTTGCCAGGTCATAACTGTAGAATAGAATTAGAGTTAGATTTGCTAAAGAAAACTTTGAGATATGATTAAGAACAATTAGTGGACTTTATGTTTGACGTCTGACTTGACATTTAGGCTGAGTTCACACAGCGCTGGCAGATATTCCTCTCATTACTCGGAGTGAGTCACGTCATTTGATTACCCTAAATTAAAGAGCTAAATAGAGTTATTACCAATAAAACCACATAAAGTGCCCACAGCTCATTTTATCCTAAATTATCGTAATTGATTCTATAGAATGACGACAATGCTTCTCCTGACTTTAGAGGTTAACTGTGAGGATTTGTGTCTGAAAACTCGCACGATATCAGTTTTCCATCGGTGGATACGGCAATGTAGCAGAGCAGATACGGTACTTCCCTCCCTTCTGTCCCAAGTATTGTCAAAGAAGTTGGCGCACGAGTTCGTAGCAGTGGATAAAGCTAAAATGTGATGAGTGGTGAAAGGCCCGTTAACATAGCAACATGTAGCTTTAGTTCTGGAATGCAGATTTTTTTTTCAGTAATAGATTACATTGTTTGCTTCATGTTGAATTAAGGATTGTCAGAGTGTGTGCTCACACCACATCTAATATGATGCAGTCATCCTAATCAAAGATGCACTAAAGATGATAAACACCTAATTTGGAGTGGATTCATAACATGGTCTGCGTACTGGTGTTTCCTTTCCATTTAAGACTTCTTTCAAGTGGTGAAAGCGACAGAGGGCAACCTCTTGGCATCCAGTTTTTCCTGGATCAGAATGGAGAGATTAACTTCCACATGGTTTTCCTACATGGCCGAATTCAGTTCAAGTGCTTGCTGACAACCTCAAATGGTGTTGTACACTGGGAAAATGAAATACTAGCATAACACCCACAAACATCAGGTCACTGGTTTACCAAAACACCGTCTGGAGGAAAAAGTCAAGCGTGTTACAAGGATCCAATTTTCCTGGAAGAAAACCTTACCGCCCTAAAATTCAACTCTGAACTGTGAATGCAGACCCTGGGCTGTCTAATCCCATCCTATTTGGAGCTCAGAAGCTCTGGCGCCTGATCCTCATGTTCAGTTCTGTATTGCAGATGGCGACCAGACTCTGGAGCACCAGATATAAGTGAACATTGGAAAACAAAGTGTACAGACAAACATACATATACACAAACATACATGCATACAAACATAAACACAAACTACATAGTACAAAATTAAGTACATACATACAAATATACGTATGCGTGTCTGTGTGTGTGTGTGTGTATATACACACACACACCTATATATATATATATGTATATATATATATGTATATATGTGTGTGTGTGTGTGTGTGTGTATATATATATATATACACACACACACACACACACACACACACACACACACATATATATGTATGTCTGTTTGTGTGTGTGTGTCTGTGTGTGTGTGTGTGTGTGTGTGTGTGTGTGTGTGTGTGTGTGTGTGTGTGTGTGTGTGTGTGTGTGTGTGTGTGTGTGTGTGTATGATGTGCTGTGGGGCTCTAACGGGGGTCCCCATGTGTGTGTAAATGTGTACAGCTTATAGGGGTGTGTTCCAAAATGTGTAGTGTCTCTCACACACACACACACACACACATACCACACACACACACACACACACACACACACACACACACACACACACACACACACACACACACACACACAAACACACACACACACGCACACACAGACACACACACACACACACACACACAAACAGACACACACACACACACACACACACACACACACACACACACACACACACACACACACACACACACACACACACACACACACACACACACACACAGTTAGGTCATAGTCGACTGTTGTAGGAAACTCCTGTGTTGCTGTAATGCAATCCTCCCACGGAGAATGTTCTGGTTTCAACCCTGCCCCGCAGTGTGCTTCTACTGCCAGGTACACAGCCCCAAGCCTGCAGGGCTCCCCTTGAAGTCAAGCTATATGCCGACTACAGTGCAGTTACTCAATGTAATATCATTTAAGAACAGAGTGGCCCCAGGTTTGAATTCTCTTAGTTTATGCATATTAAACAGCAGTTGTTTCAAGCCACAGTGTAGGATGCTTTTTGACATGTCAGCACTCAATCAAAACAAAGAGAGACTTTCACGTCTGGCAATCATCTCTGAGCATGTGGCCACAGACAAAAGGAAACAGTTAGGAACGGTTTGGGTTGATTTTTGCCAAGGATAATTTTCTTTCTCCGTATGAGTTTTTTTGGATGGTTCCTGTTTATTCCTTCTGAATGCAACCCCTTTTGCGCACTGTGTGTCCATTTCCTCCAGGGCTGTTTATTCTTGGAGTCAATGATGTTGTGTTGATTTCGGGGTGTTTTGATGCTAATGGAGGATGCATGGTGGGAGGAGTAAGGAGCTTAATTGTCTCCAAATGTTCAGATATTGATGAAAGATGCTCATTGCTTCTGACTGCTGATGGAGCTCGTGGTTGAGAAGACAGGAGAAAGCTTGGATGATGGGGTTTAACCTTGCTGACTGGTTTCAAGGTGTGTGTGGGAGCATTTTGGAGTTATTTGGGCCCAACCACAATGTTATATAAGATTGTCTGGGAGGAGGTTTTGATGTAACCGACAACTCAGGGTCATCAGGTAGTTTAGGAGTTCCCTGTTATGAGAGCTACAGCTTGGGGTGTTCACGTTTAATCCATGTCACTCCACTGACAGACATTTATAATCCTACTCTAGTTGGAATCTGACAGTTTCGCAATCTGTCATCAAAATCAAGTGATTTGATGAGCAATTATTTTCAGCTCTCTTGAGCGTGCTTGGCTGGTTTGCAAGAATAAATATAGTAAGTAATGACTTTATGATTGTTCGTAGTTACCCCGTTGTTGTTAGTTGTGACATGAATTAAGAGATTAAGCTCACATTTATTCTGATGGTTTTGCTTTGACTCAATCACTTCACATTTAAATGTAAAGGAACAGAAGACCAGAAAATTAAACATAATGAATGCCTGTTTTTCCCTGCCAGATAATATGCTGATATCATACCAGAGTAGGGAAAAAACTACTTGTTAAATAAAGTTTCTACCCAACCCTATATGAGGGCGGATACCAATATGTCAAACATAAAGGGTTGAGTCACAGGAAAAAGGTGCTGACTCTTATAAGGACCAGTGAATATGTGTTGGTAAATGTAATATAAGGCAAATGCTTCACAAATGTGGGAGCTATTCATCCTTGTATTCACCCTGTGAGGCCCGATGTGATGGACAGATGAAAGGAAAGGAAAAAAGGGGCAATAGAGGTAGAGAAGAAGAGCTAATCGGGGTTAATTGACTGCTGTTATTTTGACCTGGGGCTAAAAACAGAGAAGAGTGCAAAGAAGAGCGAAGGCAGGAAAGGTGGGTGGGGATAGGTATGACGAGAAAGAAAGGAAAGTATGAGCGCAGAGTGACTAGTTTGAGAGGAGAAAGGATTTAAATTGGTAGGGAGGCCCGAGGTGAGTCAGAGCGAGCCAAAACTGACAGGGTCACACACATTGTGCAAGACATATTTCACACCTGTTGAACAAGCTGCATGTTTTGCCCACAATTACAAGCATGAATCACTCCATACTGCCTGGGTGTCAAGAGGATGAGAGGGAGCAAGGATGAAAAAGGGTGACGAAGAGTAGAGACGGAAAAAAGAAATGCACGTTGGGCTAAGGCTAAAGGGCTGAGAAAGTGTTGAGAAAGAGTTAGAGAGTGAGGAGAGATGGTGTGAAAGAAACAGAATGCATGTGAGGAAGAGAAACAGATGTAGATGAAGGCTCCTAATGCTGAAAACTACCTTTCTGCGCCAATTATCTCTGTTTGAAAGCATAAAAAGGGGCAATAAAAGATTTGTTACCAGTGTTACAACCCCACCCCCCACCTCCTACCCACCTGTCCTAACACATGCACATACATGAAAAAAAAACAATGTAAACATGCACTACCAGATGAATTTAATCCACGTACATAATTACGGGTACAACTTTCTCAGAAACACTCACACAGTAAAATAAAACACCCACAAAAATACTGTGAAACCTAAACACGACATCAACAGTAAACATGCAACTGATACAAACACATTAATGTTTGTGTTTGTAAAGAAAGCCACATGTCTTTTTTATGTGTGTGCACGTGTGTGTGTGTGTGTGTGCACGTGTGTGTGTGTGTGTGTGTGTGTGTGTGTGTGTGTGTGTGTGTGAGTGCTGCTTTGAACGTTAGAGCCAATTGTGTGACTGTCTAAAGTTATTAAGAGGGGTTTTATTTGAAGCCAGAGTAAACCTCCGACAGAAACCTGTAAAAATAGATTGAAAACGGAAAAAGCTTTATTGGCAACGTCAAATGACTCTGACCTGAAAACACATAAACAGATGAAGCTATTGCCATAGAGACAAAGAAATAAACTAGAAAATTCAAAAAATTCTCATGGAAACCCGTGACAGTGTTGCGACTGGTAATTTGCTGGAGAAAATATCGGTCTGTTGAGCTTGCAATTGATCAAATTCATTAAAAATCCATGCTTCCAAGTTAAATAATCACAAAATGTCTGAGAAAATAACAGCTGAGATCAATTTTACTCCATTGTTATGGTTACAAATACCTCTGCAGTGGGTGTTAATCATTACTTGGACACCTGTGATGTGAGTGTCATTAAATACTACTCACACAGTCTGTCAAAATTTGAATCCCGGTTTTTGTTTTTTTTTCTTATTTCAAATGTCTTCACAGTCCATCAACACCAGCTTGTCCTGCTATTGGCTTCAGCAATGGCAACAGCCTTGGATACGTCACACAACCTGGCCAGTGAGAGGAGCTCGATAGAGAGCGTGTACGAGCTGACCAAATACCTGGAGTATCAGCTGAAGGAAATTAAAGACATATATGTGAGTCATCATTTGTGAAACCTTTAGAGGCTAGCTGGGGAACACAGTGGAACGTGGAGCAGCTATTTCCCAGATATTTCCCTAAATCAAAAAACAAGAGAATAGTTGAGTTGGATCAGACTAATTTTAAAGAGATAAAGCCAAATTGCAAATTCATTGTTTTAAACACCCATCACAGCTTAGGGGTTGACTTTCTGGCCCAAACTTAATTTTAATATGGTTTTCCTGTGTGTTTTCTGTGATGGATGACTATAGATATAAAACAGTTTGTTTTAGATAAACTGGCTGGACTCTTGTTTCTGATCATTTGTCCACTTATGTTTCTTGGCTTGAGACTTGACTGTAAGTAATGAATCTGTATAAAATGTCTTGATGACCGAAACTATGAAAATAAGTAATATGCCAGAATCTATTAAGTATTCTCGACCTTTCTCCTAATGTCTCTATACCTGCTACAGCTGACCTACCTGGGCCCCCCATTCAACGAGAAAGACTTCTCCCCTCCACGACCAAACAGCACAGCTCTGTCCCTGCCCAGTGCCGCCACCCGCCTGGAGCTGTGGCACGGCCTCGAGAACCAAGCTCGGCTCGCCCAGAATCAGAAGGCCTACTCTGTCCTGCTGGCAGCTGTGAGGGAGTTGGCCAGTAACACCATCTGCCCCTCCCTCAAGACCTCCCTACTGCACTTCTGTACAGGACTGGATGGGCTGCTGGGGTCCATATCTGCACTGATGACCACCCTCGGTTATGCGCTTCCACCTCCATCATCCTCAGACCTGGTGAGCAGCGCTGGAGAAAGGCAGCTCCTTCAAAGGGGATCCGGGAGCGACAGTCCGGCTCCACTGATGAGCCAGAGTATTTACAGGTCCAGAGCCGGGACCAGGACGGAGTCTGGCCAGCGTAACCAAAGAAGGAGTGGGGCAAGGGTGGTGAGACGAGAGAGGGAGGATGGAGTCAATGCAGACCAAGTGGATAAAAGGAGAGGGAAAGAGGGGAGGAGAGCACAGGTTGGGGCAGGAGGAGGAAAGAGTGGCGGATCGAGGGACAGGGGCAGAGAGGAAAAACGGAGGAGAGGGAGGAGGGCTGAGCCTGAGATTAGGAGATGGATCACCCCAGATGACGCGGTAAGAGAGGAGGATGAGGAGGAACTAGACCCAGAGGGAGGCGTCACGATATGGGGGAACCGGCGAAGGTTGTTTAGTGTAAGCGACGACGGAGAAGAGAATGAAAAGAAGCCAGAAGGCGGTGTACAAGTGTCATACCTGCCCACAGGTCAGCTGACCCTTCGAGCCAACAACAATAACGACAATCAATATGTCTACAACATGAACTCTCATTACCCAGACACATTCAGGAAAGAAGACGGGTTCATGGTTGAGGCAAGCGGACGTTTATTGGTGGGGGAGAAGCAAACAGAACTTGAAGTCGTCTCCTCTTCCTCCTCTTTTCATCATCAACGTCGGCCTCCCCGCTCCATCTTCTCCTCCACCCTCCAGCCACCCCTGTCCACTCTGTCCCTCCTCTACCAGTTTGGAGCAGGTGAGGAGCACACCCTCCTCTCCCAGCCCATCCCCCTGTCTTTACAAAGGGGCACCTCCCTGCTGTCACCCCCCTTGTCTCCGCTCCTGTCCTCCACCTCCTCTTCCTCCTCTTCGCTGCTCTCTGTGCAGCCGACAATGAATGACTTTGCCAGGAAGGTGGAGGGATTTTGGATATTACGAGAGCTGCAGAGTTGGCTGTGGCGATCGGCGAAGGACTTCAATCGGCTGAAGAGGAGACTCCGAGGCTGAGATGCTGAGAACCAAGCAGAACCAAATCAGAGTGGAAAGAACTTCATCACGTAAACATATTCATGCTTCACACATTCATTTATATCATACTGGAATAAGTGAATGACGGGACTATTTGGTGGGTCACCAGAAGTGCTAACGGAATATAACGCACACACACAAAGCCAACACATTACCAGCACTGTCACCCGCCCAACGCACATAGCAGCTCATTCAATGAGACACACTGGGACTGGGCTGAGTTACTGGACCTAACGGCTCATCGATCCACAGAAATACCACTGTAGGTGGTTAGACACACACACACACACACACACACACACACACACACACACACACACACACACACACACACACACACACACACGGTCATAGACTTAGTGACAGCCAGAGAGACAGACAGGGAAACTATTGAGAACGTGCTGATTCAGTGACCCCAAATATGTGAATCAGCAAACATTCACTTTGTCGACAGGCGGAAGGCGACATTTCTGAATGAGTAGAAGACAAAAGGAGGAGAGGAAACGGCTGGAGGGATAAGAAAAGGAGAGGAAGAAGCAGAAAGAGGAAGACGGGAGGAGGGATGAGTCAGGGGGTGAGCACTGGAAATAACGGGTAGAGGGGTGCTGCTGAGTAATCACAAGCTGGTTGGGCAGTTACAGTAACTATACAACAGTACTACACATACCAGACAGAGCGATAGTCAAACACACACACACACACACACATGTACACACGCGTGCGCGCACACAACCAGACACACACACACACACACACACACACACACACACACACACACACACACACACTACTTTTTGGTATTCTGTACCTTTGTAGCGTTGTTTTCTCTTCTGCAGCTGCTTTTGAAGCGGAGCTCACGCTTGTTCCACTGTGTAACAATTTCATACTTAACACAATCTAACTTAGATTAGAATCACCTTCCTTAAAACCATCAGTTTTCAATTCTGTTGTGTAAAGATTTGTTCAACATTTTGGTAAATATGTTTATATATGTTCATCAATACCTGTCATTTGTTTGTATATCAGAGCATGTAAATAAGAAGAGGGAACTAGTAGACTGTTAGCTTAGCATAGCACTGGAATGGGGGAAATCTATTTGATGTTGTCCAAACACAAAGTTCACCTATCAGCATCTCCAAAATCCAGAAAGAACTCTATACCCAGACCATACCGCACATTATGGTGAAGTTACCGTGAGACTTGACTCAGATTTTACTCATGACAAACGGTCTGGTCTGTGTTTAGCCTTTTAATTAAATGATTATTCAAAAAACCGTCACCAAGAAAGAAAAATTAAATTAAATTCAAATCTAAAGTTTCTATTTTATAATGTAGAAAACAACTTAGAAATACACCTCTTTTTTCTTTTTGTGGGCAAAAGGAGGAATGAAACTAAAAAATATCAAAAATAGATTTTCATTTCATCTGTAGAGTAAGATAAATAAAATTACTATGAAACGGAAAGGAAAAGGGATCTGTTTCGTAGTATTCAGAGACCAGATGTGATCATCTGGCTAAAAAACACAAGCGGCAACTGCTAATGCAGAATTGCGCTGTCCTGGAGTTGCTTTAGCCCACAGAAAATGTCTTTAAAAGATTTCTTATATCATTTTAGACGTGGCAAAACTAGATCTGTCATCTGCAGACATTTCTGAGCACTTATCACTTGAAAGTCGTGGTGCAAGAGGATTTTCTTTGAGAAATGTGAAGAAATTTTATCGCTGAAAATAGGTCTAGCTTAATCCATCCTGATGCACACTTGGATTTTAAGGGTTCCAAAGACATTTTTGCCTTTGAAAGACTGAATCTGCTTTTTCTCAGATACATATGTCTCAACCCCTCTCTGTTAAAGTACTGTGACCTGATACATAATGTATTGCCCCCCTCCAGATCTGGGTCCAATTGAGCTCAGTGCTGGAACATCATGAGATATCTATGCCTGGGTCTTTTTATTTTGATTGAGCTATTGTTATTTTTCATGATATTGGCTAACTGTTAAAAAATATCCCCCAATGTTGAAGAAAGTGAAAAAGTGATCCAGAATATGCATCTGTTTCAAATCTGTCTAAAAATTTTATGAACTCTCCTTTGTCCTAAGATCCACCGTAAATACATTTTCAGTAAAACTTGGGATGTCGTATAAACAAACAAACAGGGATTGCTGGTGAAATGGATTGTCGTCAGATCGAAGGATTTATTAGTCATCAAGCCTTCTGAATGGGTCACAACATACCAGTGAGTGGTTGATGCCCTTGAAATACCATGAGCTAAACTTCTTATCTATCGACAGGATTCTCTGGCCAGTGCAATCTGAACTGGTTTCTGATCAATCAGAAATATCTGGCTTCTCAGTTATTGAACACAGGGATGACAGAGTTGACAGCAAATCAAACATCACAGACAAATTTGCTATTAAAGTGTCTACTTCTGGACTTTTATTAGAGCTATTGTTCAGTTTTTTTTGGAGCATTTATCCAAACCTGTGTATTGTCTAGAGTGCATGGCAATTTCTGATGGGAACCTGGATGTGTTAGCCTTTATATTGTTTAGCTCACATGTCATTGCTCCCGTCTGTTAGTTGATGTTGCGCTAATAAAAATGTACACTTTTAATAAGCACCTTATACTGCTTCAAATAAAACATCTGGACTATCCCATTAAAGCCTTGCTTTGTCAATCCGCAGTCTTTATGCTAAGCTAACTGAAACATCTGCTGTTTCCTGCTTTATATTTAACAGACAGATTCGCTATTTTTGCCTAGCTCTCTGAAGTAAGGCAAATGTCATTCAAAATGTTTAAGTTATGTCGGGTTTTTTTTCTTTTTCTCTTTAAAACATGAAATTCAAGACGTTCCAGTGTGCCTCCGATGGTGTGTCTAAAGGTTACAGATCATATCTATAAAATATTTATTGAACAAGATGCTTATTTATTTTTCTCCAGTGTGAAAATACTGTATTGTAACTCAAGAGAGAATAAATACTAGCTTTTGTACAGTGCATGGTGTCGCTGGTCATTCACGATCCCTTTGGGAGGAAAAACAAAAAGATATGCATATGGGATTTTTGTTTGCAATGGTTTGAGTTTTATAGGGATGGTTTCGAGTGATTGGCACAAGGGAAGAGGAGTTTGGGGTCAGGGCGTTTTCAGGAAAACAAAGACCGGCTCACATTCATGACAAAAAATAGAGGGAGTGAGGCGGTGTATGAGAGAGTTTTTATTTGTCTGTCCTGGTGAAAATTTACGATCTCTCTTTCTTCCTTTCATCTTTTTCTTCCCACCTCCCACTGCATCTTCCCCCTCCCACTTTTCTTTCTTTTCTCATCACACTATCTCACGAAGCTCCTCTTCCCCCCAAATCATCTCCCTGACTTGTGACAGTGAGGGATTTGCATGAGCACAGGTACAAACATACCACGTATAAGCCCATAAGCTACCCATTTCTCTTGTATTCGTCCTTCAGTGTGACCGCCTCTGCCTTCACCTTTTCTTTGTCTTCCTTTGTCTTCCCTGCCCACTCTTTTATCGCCCCTTCACCTGTTCTTTTTCTTTCTCTCTTGTTTTGCTTTATTGGTATGCACTACTCTTTTTTCTCTCTCTCTCTCTCTCTGTGGCTCCCCCGTCCTCGCCTCCGGCTAGATATTAAAGGATCAATGTGTCTGCCCCCCACCTCCATCACCTCTGAGGTGCACACCTGCACACACCTGCACACACCCATCCTGGCACACACTCATTACAAGCACACAAGTGAGGACCACTTGCTGACAAACAAGTGCACACATGAACCTCAACAACATTGTGACTTCAAGGAGGCTCAACCGTGTCAGCGCTGACAGATTATCAGACTCTCATGGTTCTTAGTAATTGGGGAAAAGCTCATCAACCCTCATTATTGTAGGTTTCTAGGCAAGCATATAAGCAGTTTGAAACCAAATAATAAGTTAGATTTATTTCTTACATTCAAATAAAATGCAAACAAACATTGCAAATGAGAACTTCAGACTCAAAAGTACTCAACACCCTAAATAGCATCCTTGAGAGAACCAAAACATGTGTAAATCAGATGTTGCTTAAGCAACAGATTTACTTCATCGGTTTTAAATTAAGGCTTAAATTTGCATTTGTGCTTTTCTGAACTTCAACAGTTTCAAGACTGCTGAACCAAAAATTCTAGAAATTCTGCTCCAGTTGGTCAGAAACCAACCAGAAGAGACACGGGTGTTTGGGATGCTGTTTTGCTTTTTGGGGCTATTGATCAGCACAATGTCAGCAGAAGGAAGAATGAGGTATATCCTGAAAAGAATACATTCAGCACAGTGCAGCATGGTTTTGAATCTGTGATGCTGCTTTGCTTCCTCTGGGCCTGGAAACCTGGAAGCATGTGGAGGGAAAGATGGATTCCATCAAATATCAGGAAATCCTAGATGAAAATGTCTCGCCATCTGTGAGGAAGCTGAAGCTTGGGCATCACATTCCAAAAGGAAAATGATACCTCTAAGTCTCGGCTTGCTTTCAGAAGACGTTCTGTATCATCTAGAGTGGGCGTCAATCGCATGAGTTAAAACCCACAGAAACTCTCCTGTGGGTTTTGAAGAAGGTGAATGGAGCACACAAACCCAGGAAATATTACAGAATTGGTGACCTGAGGAATGGGCTAAGATTCCTCAGGAACACTGCCAGAAACTGGTGTTATTGTATTTACGAAAAAAAAGACAAAACTTTGTTATATCTGTTTAATTGAGTTGTTATTACAAGCGGCTGATAAATGTTATATAACCTATTATAGATGATGAGTAATTTTGCTTCCGGCTTTACACGCATACATGCACATACAGCACATACTGTATGCTTCACATTCAGCAAGAGTTCGCCTGAAGCCAACAATGGTAGCTTTGTATGGTCTGTGTGTGTTCGTTAGTTCATCTGTATGTGTGTGTGTGTGTGTGTGTGTATGCATGTCCCTTATTTGCTGTGTGTGGGCAAACCAGCATGTTTGTGAATCATTATCTTTACGTGTCAGAAATTTGTTGGAAAGAGGCTTGTCATGCATAGCTATCTAAGCCATTACTGACTGTTGTCTTTCTCTCTCTGACGGTCTCTCTGTCAGCGCAGCAGAGACATACTGCTGTAACTAATACGGAACAGGACGGCCGAGCCCTGAGCGTACTCGATAAGCCAGATACTGTCAGGGGCAAACGCATCAACATCTATCACTCCTGCTGCTCAGACTGTCTGATGGACATACTGTGATTGAAGACCTACAAACCTGTAGATCATTCGTATCTACACATATGAATACTGGCATTATCTTAAAACCGATTTTGCCCTGCTAAAATATCCATCAAGAGAAAAGAAAAGCTGACACAAAGGGAAAGTGAACAGAACACTTATATATGTAACAGTGTGCTAAAAGTACGGGAATAACTGTACATTTGAACTTCTGCTAAAACTAAAAATAATACAGCACAGAGGCAACTATGTCATACGTTAACAAGTAGATAGATTTATATGGTCTTACTTTTACGACCAGCCCTTTGAGGGTGACTAAAACATAGCCCCCGGTTAGTCCAAGCTTCACACACCTGCTCTATTGTTTATTAAAGGTCATCTTTCCTCCCCGGATAGCAATCAACGTGATTTTTTTTATTTTTGTCACATGATGATTTTGCTTAGTATGATCTCATTATTGGAGCTTTTCAAAAGCCCATGTCAGAGCAGAGTCGTCTGTTCGGCTTCCTTCCTCCCATGTCTTTTTCTCACACTTTTGCTCTCTATCCTCTTATCTTACATCTACCAATCTTTTTCCCATATGTTCCTCTGCCTTCCTTCATCATGTCCATCCATGTGTCATCCTCCCTAAATGCTGCCTAAGTAGCCTTTTTGTGTCATTTTGTGTCATTTGTGCATCATTTTCTCTCCATGTGTTCCCATTGCTCTGCTACAATCAAAGCCATTCACACTTTCCTCAAACTCCCTCGGCCACCCCCGCGTTCTCCCTCTCTTTTTCCATCTGTCTATCTCCTTTCTACTTCTGTCTGTCTCCTCTTCCCACTCCCTCCCTTTCTGCTCTGCTCACCTGCAGCACATAAAAATTCCTCTTTTCTTTCTCCAGAGTATTGTTCAGACGCTTAGGGATTTACTGCATTCCTCTATGTTTTCTCTTCTTCTTTCTCTCCGTATCTGTCTCCTCTTGTTCTCTCTAGTTTGGCAGTGCTACATGGCAAACGATTCAGCCTACCTCCTCCTTTGTCATTTTAACACATTTAGGGCCAGCTGTGCTCTCTTACTCAATCCTTTTTGTAATAATAATAAATACTAATCGTTTCCAAGACCCCGCCCTAATTTTTCTTTATTGTGTGGCAGCCTTTATACCTGGCCCACCTGGCCTTTCCTCCTGCTGGCTTTCTACTATAAGCTGGAACATCCCGCATCTACTTACTTAGCTGCAGGGCGCAGGGTTGGGCTCCAGCTTTTCACTGCCGTTTCTGGGTTGGTGGGAGTGGAGGGGTGCTCCAGGCCCTGGGGCCTGGGATGAGGTAAATATGTGACTTAATCAATTGGTCGTCCATGTGAGTGTGCAAAACCGCAGAGGTGTGTGTGCTCTTTTGTGTCACTGTCTGTGCATGTTGACTCAGTCCCTCAGGAAAACATCAGGAGCTGTCATTCGCTGAGTTTCACAACTCGTCAATACTTTTTTTCCAAAGCAATTAGGAGGGAAACAGAGCTGGGTGTTCATTCATCTGATGGTTCAATGACTTGAGTGCATGGATGTTTACCCGTGTAGGTCTCACAGAAGCCTTAGGTGACTGAGAAAACCAATGAAAACGCGTTTCTGAAAAAAGCAAGTTTGGCCTTCAAAACAAGAACCAAGCCTTCATTTACGATGCCAACTTATCATACTCTAGTGGATAATATGACAGCAAACAATTTTCCAACATTAATTACGCACCACTCAGACTCAGAGCAACCTGTTCAGACTCATCATAATTTTCACATCAGTGCAGTTTTGATCTCCAAATTCCCAACAAAATTACTTTTGGCTCACTTACTTGATAGATAAGACATGATGTAGAAGACTGGTAGCTCTCTTCATTTGTCCTTTTCACCCTCTCTCAGCCATTTCACCCTGAAAAAGTAGTGTACAGTTAGCTTGTGTGCTAGGAGCAGTTGCCTATGGGGATGCTAACTCAAAATGAGCCGTTAGTATTGATTCTAAATGGCCACAATGATGTGAAGATCATCACAAGGGTGCAAATTGCAGTGTGGTTCAACTGCCAGTGGTTAACAAAACTATTTATAAGTGAATAACGTCAGTATCCATACTGGGTTGACATTATCAAATGGATAAAATAAAGAAGCAGCCACAGTTTAGACACAATGGCCAATCCTGTTTACTCTATTAAACCCTTGTTTTTTTTGACTTGCCCCTTTAAACGGAGTAATGAGAGGTAGCAGCTGAAAATGTTGATCTAAGACATGAGATGCCAGTCGACATGTTATCAGTTGATAAGTTATGTTAAGGTTACAAACTGTGTGAAAAAAATACTTCAAAATTGTACGAGAAATGTCAAGTGTGTGTTACAGCAATACAGTGTATTGCGGATTCCTTCCTCACAGGAAGAGGAATCAGCTCAATCTAAAACACCCGTGATAAAGAAGCTCTCCCTGGCACCATCACCTGAACCCCACCCACCGTACGTACCTCCTTCTCCCACCAGGCCCCATTTCCACACACTGATGACGACAGGCTGTAAAATATCAAGAGGAGGTGAGCGCTGTCATAAACAGTTACATCTGTTATGTTTAACTCTGTACTGTCACATTTACACATCCATACATTATAGCAAAGTCAAGATGAAGGACTGTGTTAACGTCATCTTTTTTTTAAGGTTGCTTGTTGTTGCTTATCTTTAGTTTCGTGTTTCAAGCTTCAAACCCAGGAGAAAAAAAAAACCCCAAGCCGTTTGATGAAACAGTGACAAGTCAGACTGAACAGAGAGGCTTTACTCTTAAATCCCCACATACGTCAAGACAAACTGTGTTGACTGCTCATTATATTTCCAGTTGAAAGGTCCAAACTTTGAATAATATTGAAAATGAGTGTTTCAAACCCAGAGAGGCACTTAATGTTTTTTCTTGCAGTTTAGTCTCCTGCCAGGGTTTGCATTTAAAATCCATTTGTATGGACATGTGATGACTGAGTGGCAAAACGGAGGAAAAGCAGAGCCCCACGACAGACGGATGATGGAGGAGATGTTTGATGGCATCTAATAAGTCTGACAACTGACATGCGCTCTGGCAAAAGTGCTGACGCTCAAATTCAAAACAGAGGGAGAAGCAGCGGTGTCAGGCAGCAGAATACTGAGCAGAGCAAGGTAAACACATGGATCCAAACACGGGCCGTATCTCAGCACCTTTGTTCCCCGAGCCAAGGTCCTGAGTTGATTCCAGAAGTCGTAGCCAGGAATATAGTCGTGTTACTCCCTGTCCCTTGTAAAATTTCATTAATGATTAATGGCCTCAGTTGTGTGTGAAAAAAATCTTTTTGTCTTTTTTTTTTTTGGCCAGGGTCTTCAGTGAGAGTCAATGAGGCGTTGTACCTGCTGCTCTGTCGCCGACTACTTTACATGTTTGACAAGTTACGGTTTATTAGAGACAAAAACGCCTGTTTTAACCAGCTGTCTCCCCACTCTGAAGGACTTACATACCCACACACACACACACACACACACACACACACACACACACACACACACACACACACACACACACACACACACACACACACACACACACACACACACACACACACCACCCCATGAAAATGGGAGAATGGTGCGAAAGGTAAATAGAAAGCTTTTAAACTGTCTACGGAACACACAAAGACAGGAGATTATGGAAGAACTACAGACTCTGTCAGACACACACACACACACACACACACACACACACACACACACAGACACACACACACACACACACACACACACACACACACAGAGTTGGAGACTTGTTTTTGTCACATAGAAGGAGACATTACATCAACTTATGTTTACACCGTGGAGACTGACTGATTTTAGCCCTAACAAATCAAAACCTGTTAAACCAAAACCTTCAAAATAAGTCCATGAAACAATAAATTAAATGGCTAATAAATGATGTCTGCGCCAAAGGTTGATATATATTTATATACATCTATTTTTCTATTATTCATCGATCTCTACTCATACCTTAAAGATATATTGGTCTGAATCTTCAATATGATGATGATGGCCACTGTAGTTAATTCTGACTTATACCAACATAAAATTGTTGAGGTTTTGGGAGATTTACTTCAGTTTGAGTACAACTAAATGCAATTTTAATTGAATTAAGGCCTTTTAAAATAATCAGATTACTTGTGAGGTGTTTTAAAAGATTTAAGGCAACAACAAACTAAAGATATGTTTTTGATTTTTGGTCTTTTTTGGAGTTTTGGTGGCAACATCAACAATAAAAGTTATCTGAAAATGGAAATACCCCTGATCACTGCAAAAAGACAACAAAACATTATTACATTATTACTAAAGATATCAATGGAAAGAACACAAAACATTAATAATGTGCTGAGTGATGATGAGATGAAATCGTCTGAAGATTTAAGCAGATATCTTTACTCATCTTTAATCTATATTCATAGATTAAAGATTACTGGACCAATGTGGATTCAGTGTGTCAGTCTGGAATCTTTCCTTGGATAGATTGGTGTGATGTGATGAAAAGTAAACATTTGTGAAATCTGAGGCTTATGTACTTGGATATATGCTGTGGAGAAAATGAGTGATGTACAGAGTTTTTATGACATATTCTTTCTAAAAAAATTATTTTGTAGAAAAGTTTATATATTACATGAAGTGTAATATATAGACTTCATGTAATATATAGGCTGTGATCATGATCAATCACAAGTTTAAAATTATAATATTTACTTGTACTTTAGAGTTGAAAGAAATACTTACAAAATATTTTCAGTCTGTTTTTTTAACATCTCAACTTAGTTGTGATGTAACGTAATAATAGCAAATTGCAAATTTAATTAACAACCAAGTTATTGAACAGTCTTGATGTAAAGTCTGTAAATTGTTTGCAAATCAAAATCTCACTCTAAAGGCATGAAACATCTCCATCTTCTTTGACTTTCCATTGCAGAACAGTTCATGAATTTTCCCCTCGATGGTGCTGCAGTTAGTCACCAGATGCAATCTGAATAATGCCTCAAAGCCCCTGACTTTCAACACTTTTAATGGGCCTGCAGTCTTTGTCATTTTATTTGGTGGTTAAATTGGTTAGTTTAGCTGTTGTTGCTATTGTTGTTGTTAACAGACATGCCCCAGCTGCACTCTGAAGCATAGTTTAACATTGATGGCTTGATTCAGTCTCAGTTGCAGCACATATTCTAACATCAACAAAGATGCATTCTTCTTGATGAAGACTCCTTGTTTATACAAGTTTGGTTTTATTTTTACTTCCATTTAGAACTTTATTAAATGACATATGCCATTCTACAAATGGGCCGGTTTCTCCTCAGTGGTAATGCTACCTCTTGGTAGTTTGATTAATGTGTACACCATCACTTCAAACTCTGAAAACATTAGTTTCAGGTTTGATATGAATAATCTGTGTATTAAAACAGGGGAAAAAACAGTTTTATTTTTGTTTTTAGTTTTGTACTTGAGTTTTTTGTATAAATTATCTCAAATGTTTCCACAATATTAAAACTTAAAATATAGTCTGAAGTTGAGGAAGGCAGTTGGCAAACCTGACTAAACTAGCAAGTCATCCATACTAACACACTTACTAGAGAGTGAAATTGATTGACTGATTGACTGATATATGAGCGTTTCAGCACTATTACATGGTCTGTAGAATATGGGAAAGAGCAAAAAGGAAATAAAGGCAGTATTTTGCAGTTGTTCTCTCTCTTTGGATGAATGTTATGTCATCACTGTGTTCACCATTGTCAAGGCAAGAGTTATTGGCAGTAGGAAAAGAAATGCTGCCTGTGTGGACAAGAATACGAGCTGCAGCATTCAGCTGTCTTGGGCTGCTTAGGGAAACCATATCAACCCATCAAAGAACAGTTCTACCAGGGTGATGTCAGAGTTTCATCAAAGTATGCTTATCTAAAAATAAACATATTTAATTCAAGTTTTGTCTTTCACCAAGAGACTTTTTGGTCCACTTTGTTTCCCTGTGAAACGGATTGTAAAGAAAAATCTACCGGCCTGATTTTCATTAAACTTGGGGAAAAGGTGTAACATGGACCAAAGGACCTTTTGAAATTTTGAGTACTCGAGAAACGACCAAGGGGTGAGCGAGCCACGTGGTGAATGAAGTGAGGCAGCGGTGCCAGCAACAAAAAGTAGAGCTAATCGAAGAATCTAAGAGAGGGACTTCTAATTATTTCAGGGCAGTTAAATACAATCATGCCCAGCAAGATGTGCCACACCTGCTTCATTCATTTGGTATGAATTTAGGTAAAGTTTCAATCATCCATCCAAGATTCTGACGGCGCAGAGGAGAAAGAAAAGACAGCAACATTGCAAAACAAGTAGTTTTGAATATCATGGAAAAATGGACTATTGGTCTTGGCAGAGGTTTGTGATTTCATTTTCTTTTGTTGCAGTTGAGAGAGGCAGAAATTATATACTGTGCATTTAATAGTTTCCTCTTTTGCTTTCTTTAAGTCTCATGGACACTGGATCATTATCCTCCTTTTCCACAATGCACCATTTCCCCAGCTTAGAAAAGACAGAACTAAATATTTTCCTGTTTCAAGCATGGAAAGCACACGGCATAGCTTTTTATGGTCCTCTTAGCAACCCCAAAGCAACATGATGCTGTTTTTTCATTCCGTCATGCTGTCTGAGATCTCCTTTCTTTAATTCCTTTTTGGTCTTTCACCATTTGAGTACAATAAAACAAGACTACACTCAAACAAAGTCCAGTAAGGCACGCCTGTATATGCCTGGAAGGACATGCAATGATGAGCAAGTAAGGAAAGTTTAAAGAGTCTGGATTTTTTTTTCCTTTCAGCCCAGACGGATGAATGAGTCTTGAGTGGTTTTGATTCACATCCTATTTGCAAACACCAGTTTGATGTTTGACAGAAGTCTGAACTCTTCATCTCAAACTTGCAGAACCACCACACCACTACAGATATCCAAGGAAGAGATTCCCACAGTCTGAAACATAGTTCAATAAAAAAATTAAATCTGACGAGTTGCCATGTGGGTTTTTAGCAGGTATGAGCAAGAATATTCAAAATGCACTGGAGCAGTGAGTTTATTCTTTCAGGTTCACTTTGCTGCAAAGATGCAATGAAAGATCAGATTAGCTGGTCAGTCGCACCCTGGGTTTGTTAGTCCTGTGTGACAGTCCAAGATAATCCCTCCACAGCGGGTACAGTCCAAGATGAAATAAAGATTGACTAGAATTAGATTTTTGCACGACGAGCCTCGACTTGATTGACACGTTCTACAATCAAATCCAAGTGGTGAAAGCTGGGATTGATTTCCAGCAACTGTTGTGGTTTAAGGACAGAAAACTGATCGAATGGGAAAGAAAAATACAGAGAAACACAGTAAACAGAGACAGAGGTTGAGAAAAGGGTAAACAATGAGGCATTGTTTCTCCTTGATGTCACATGAGATTATTATTTCGAGCTTGGCTGCTGTTTGTTTTCCATTAGACTGACTGTTGTTATTTTTGAATGAGCAGATCATCTCAGACCGAAATGTTCTAATAAGGTTGATTTGTAGACAGGCAAGAGGGTCACCACCAACCTGTCAGGGATTATCTGACTGTTAAGCAGCTAAATGCTGAAGTATGTTACGCTTGTGGCTTGGTGCTGAGTGTGATGTGTAAATGGTTAAACTCAACCTTTCTCTGAAGGGAAAGTGAGTGGAAACACAAACCTTACTTAAATACTTTTTTTAAATGACGAAATTTGAAAACACAATGAGGCCCATGCTCCGACAATGCAATCCCCATCAGGGTCACAGTTCACTGAGACATTGGTGATTTCAGCGCAGTGGTGAGGTTGTGATCTCCTTCAATCGTGAGTGTGCTGTGTCCTTTTCAAGGCTTTGCGTGAAGTGTTTTTTCATTGTCTTCCCTCTGCAAATCTAATAAAAGAAGAAGAAGAAGAAGAAAAGACTCCTGAAATATTATGAGGAGATTTGGTTTAAATCATAATATCAACTTGAATATATATATATATCAGGAATGTATATTTTCCTAACCTGTGCTGACATATCTTTGCTTCTCTCTCTCTTAAAGCTCTTGGTGGAGTTTCATTAAAATATGCTTTTAAAGTTAATGCGAGATCTTATCTCTCGTCTTCGCTCTGCTCAGATCCTCTCTCTGCTGCCCTCGCTTCATTTGTTATCACCTCTAATCTTCTTCCTGCCACCGATTCCCACTGCCTCAGTAAAGCCCCCCTCCCTTCCCCCTCTCCCCCTTCTCGTGCACCTTTTCTCTCCCCCTCCGTTGTTCTCGGTCTGATTTAGTCAGCCTGCTTCAAGGCACTCATTATCTACTTGAAGTTATGGAGTTCCTTAAAAGGCAGAAATAGAAGAAGGGCAAGAGGAGAGGAGTAATTCTTGAGGCCTGAGACACTAAGACCTCCACCATTCTCTCCTCCTCCGTCAATCCATCCTTTGTTTTGCCTTTCATCCCATCCCTCCATCCAGTTTGTATTACACAGGTAGCAATGTCTCTCTGCTCACCTTGTTCACGTTTTATTTCCCCGGCTCATCCATCATATGCTGTCGCCGGCGGTTGTAACACTTGTATAATTATCTCATATTTATGCGAATATGCTTGTCCTGCGCTAGCGCTGCCTTGGTCTTATGCACGATCAGGATTCCTTAGTGCCCCCGGCTTAAAGAGATTCATGTCATAATTCAAGCCAGAGGGAGGCATTTGATTGGCCTACAGGCCCAACAGAACTGTGGGATCCCTTTGATTTTACGCTGCTCTCAGTGGTGGCTGTCATTTTCAAACAGCAGGACTCCCCATGGAATAAAAAGTAATGAATGAGCTAATGACTTCTAGGCACCTACTCGCCTCACAGGGTACAAATGCACCATAAGAAATTTGGAGGATACATCTTATTATTGGTCTTTCAGTACAATGCAAACATGCAGTTTTAATTTGAGGAGCCCCAGTGGGAGTCTAACCCCTAACCACAGCACGGCTGGTGCCATGCTCTGCCATAGAGCCTCAGAGCAGGAACGTGCAGAGAAACAGCAGGGAGGATAATCAGGGCCTAAACGCAGGTCCAAATGACCCCCAAAAGTATAACTCAGGCCATGTTCAAATTGGACTCCATTTTCACATCTTCTTTCAATTCTGACCAAATACTTATTTAGTTAGAATAAATCTCTATACGTCTTTCTTGCCAGCATGGCTCCACACTTTGAAAAAAAAGTCTCCAAGGCTCCCAGGGCCCACTTGATCTGTAATGATGGATAATCAATTCAGGTTAAAGAAAAAAAATCCCATATCTTTACTTGCTAAACGTTTCAAAGGAGAATAAAATCTAGAATTTTTCTACGTAAGCCAGTTTAGTTTTTCTCTTTGAAGCAGCCGTCCAACATCTTGCGGCCAGCGCTGTGAGGAGACACGTTGTCGATTTCTGTGGGGAGCTGCCCTTTCACAGCCGTGGTTTAGGACCTTTGGTGGTTTGAGTCGTCTGTCCTCTTACATTACGCAGTATTTGTTTGAAGAAAGTTTCAAATTCGTTCAGGAAGGGAAAGCGACCAAGCTAAACTAACTACCAGCCAGTTTGATTGTTTTCACTGTTATCCTTGTTGCCGGATTTCCATTATACATTTGTTGTTTTTTTTTATTTCAAAGTGTTGTGTTTGTTCCGTTCAATACGCAAGGGAGGGTGTCGTAGCTGTCTCGGGTACCTCAGTGACTTCATCATTTTAAGTTAGAACTTGAATCAAGACACTGAGGAAGTGCTACTGCCGTCTTCATAGTGTCACCAAAGAAATACACTCAATGTGTTTTTAGCCGTAGTGGCAATTTCTTTGCAGGTAAAACCGCATGGAAACAGAGTATAAAACAGTTTAAATCAGCTGAATTATTTCGGTGAGTGCAAGAATTTGATTTTATTTACTACCGGTACCAGTGATCGTAGCTGGGGAACCACATAATCATCTTTCATTTCAGGTTTTTCCCTCTCAGCTGTCTAAATGTAAGCACGGCAATAAATACTTGTGCAAACCTACACAGAGACTAAACTGAATTGAATTTAATGTCAGGCCAACATCAACAATTTTTTTTTTAAAAGTAGTCACTTACTGGTAGGGTTGTTGTTATTTTAGCTATTGTTAGGTTAACTAAAAAAACAAGGAATAATGAGAAGTTTTCATCCAATGAGGCTCACATTTGGCACGTTTATTTTTGTGCTCTCATTGCGGCTTACAGTGTCAAATTTGGTGCAATTTGTACATGTGACATATAAAATTGATAAAAATTTGATACTCAAATTAAGAGCGGTCTGTATGGCAGACCGCTCTTTATTCAAATCATTCAATGAATGAACTTTGGTCACAGAGATGAGATGAGAAACTATTAGTCAGAAAAGAAATTCAGACACAGCAGACAGTAAAAACAAATCTTACAGTAGATGTTGGTTTACGTTGGGGAGCAGCAGCAGCGCTGATGCAGGGGGCTAAGCACTAAATGTACCGATGTGGACTGGACCGGCACCAAAACACATTTTGACCATTAAAAAAACCCCATCAACTTTATAGTCCATTGTTTGAACTGTATCATATCTCAATCTTTCCAAAGTCACCACATTTCAATTTTCTAAATGTTTCTTCATCACTTAGCTTTGAATACCTGGTAAAAGGTGCTATCATGACAATCTAATGATGTTATATATTTTCTGATAAAATAAAAAACAGTGAGAATTAATTCTTATTCAAGCCAAATCATCTAAAGTATTTTTCTTTCCTTTGACTAATTAGTCAAAAATTTGTATTTGCCAGTGACTATTTTAACATCACGTTACTTTAATCCATTACATTTTAATTTGAGAATCACATTTTGAGATGGCCCTGCATTATTTTTTCAAGTAAATGATACAAAGAGCACAAGTACAGTAGTGTGTTTAAAATTCAAAGGTATTTGATGCTGCTTTGGGCCTTGACTTTTAGTGAGTCCATTAATCTTAAAGTATCGACAGCCGCACCTCCATAAGAAAGATGATGAGACATAATGAAAATGCGTTCCAACTTGGACATGGCACGAGTTCTAGGGCTTCAGGACTGAGAAAGCGCAGAAAAAAAAGCCTATTGGACAGAACATGAGGGTGGGACCGTGTATGTGTCAAAAAGATGTTTTCATTCTTTGTTTTTTTGTGTTTGGAGAGAGTGCTGGATTACATTAAGGAGAAAGCTCCTGCTCCAAATCTTGCCAGGGGGTAAATAACCCCAGTGGAAACTGTTATGCTTCAGCCCACAGTACTTTCCTAAATGATAGGCCAGTGGTTAACGAGGTTAAATACATTTCTCTTGTAAAGAATAGCATCATGCCGTTTTAATAGGCCTGTGTTGCCCTCCTGTGGCGAGCAGTGAGCAATACCGTAAATGGTCTCAGGAGTGGCGAGTGTGTTTGACCACCTGTGTGTAGTTCTGAGCTGAGAAGAATGATGTGTTATGTCCTTCTGCTAATGGAATCATGGGATTAGATATGTTTTATGTTTCAGGTACCGTGAGACTTGCCTGCTCCCCTGCCAACCCACTAATCATCCCCACATTAATGAAAATTAAGACCACATTGTGTGTGTGTGTGTGTGTGTGTGTGTGTGTGTGTGTGTGTGTGTGTGTGTGTGTGTGTGTGTGTGTGTGTGTGTGTGTGTGTGTGTGTGTGTGTGTGTGTGTGTGTGTGTGTGTGTGTGTGTGTGTGTGTGTGTGTGTGCTTTCAGTGATTGCTTTCTGGACCTTGTTTAAGTAGAAACAGATTGAAGAATGATAATTGGGTCTAATAAGATGGAATTTCCCTCACTATGTCAAACGGCAGTCGCATCATAGAGCTGCTTTTAAATGAGCATAAGCTTCTCTCAACACACACACACACACACACACGCACACACACACACACACACACACACACACACAAAAGGTAACATGAGGCCTTTCCATCTCTCTCTGTCATTTTTCTTCACGTTCACAAACAATGTGGTTTCTGCATCACATTTTATGTAGGCTAAATGTAAACATAAGGTCTAGTTTGCAGTACTAGTTTCACTTTATAGCGGAAGTTTATACGACTATCAATACCAGTGGTAATTTAAGGAGGTTTATAGTTGTGGTACGATGTCCCAATATGAGAGGTTATTTAGAGGCCCCCTTCCTAAAATATTTTTCAGGGCCCCAAACATTCTCCTGACAAACATTCTATGATCAATATCAGTGTCTGGAACATATGAAGCTAATTGCGGAAGTTGGATAGCTTATTGTATTGTAGCATAAATACTGAAATAAATACTCAAAATGTTTTTACATGTCAAACATCTATCAAGGTGGTGGAAGTATTATCTTTCAAAAAAAGCCGAGTTAGTTTTGTCATAAAGAAAATACTCAAAATACACACCCCAGCACCTCCCCTATGATACCTGGATGCTTGAAGATGGGTGCATCATTAAGTAGAAGAACAGTTACATTTTGTGCAACATACAACCTATTCATTAAAAGAAATAAGATTTTGTAATACGGTCGATCTGCAAACCTGATGTGTGCATAGAAATGACAGATTAGCATGAGTGGGAGCAGGTGGAAACAACTTAACCTGTTCTGTTCACTGTTTACCAAATCTGATTACATCAGAACCTCATGAATGCTCTATGCTTTTCTCACATAAGCCTTCATTGGTCAAAGAGAAGAAAAGCTAATCATGTTTCTCTTTTCCATTTTTCTCTTTTCTATTATGCTAAGGTACAGCTCACCTATATTTAACAGGTAGAAAAAGATATTGATAATTGCATGATACTTGCCACAATTACAGTTGGTCAAATCAAGAGGAGGGAGAGAGGGTTATATCATTTGGTGCAATTTAAAAATCAAGAAAAAATTTCTTGCTCCTCAAATCTTCCGCTGAGGAGGGTGTCTGATCTGGAGAGCTGACTTTAAGACATCTAAAAAACAATTAGCTTTTACCACAAGATTAAAAAGTCATCAGCGCACAGATTTGAAAAACATAACACATCATGATGAAATGTAATCCCTTAACATCTCCAGGGATATGATGTTGACGCCTGTCCGTCTGGAAATTTTTCCAAAGCCATTCCAGAAACTCCAGGACTCCACTGAATCGCAGCCAACGACATACCGTACATGTGGAGAAACTCTGGGACAGTAGTGAATCTTCCAAGACGTTTTTGTTCTGCCAAAATCTCCCCAAGAGCAAAAATCACACAGTATGTGAAAAAAAAAACCCCCAACCTGTTTCAACGTCTGGACTTCAGTCGGCATTCATCCACACTCAAAATAAAAAATTTTTTTTTAGATTGATGCCAGGGCAACTCATCAAAATCAATGCTCACAGGCAAGAAAAAATTATGTTCTTGTAAACTTTGCCAAAAAGCACCCAGGTGATCCGTAAGAAACAAATCCTTCCTGCAAAACAACACAATAAATTTCAAAACAAAATCCCTGCTGTTTGTGGCAAGAAGACAAACCATGCATTCAAGATATGTATGTGTAATCAGTGTAGTTTGTACTGTTAGTGGGCTTTAACTTCTCTGTCTGTTATACTAAGGATAAAGTTTTGTTACGGATCTGGATTGTTGATGAGCTCGGCTATTTTTGCTTTTGATACCAAGACTGATGTTTTTCATTTAAGCAACTGGTTGTGATAGAAAACAGTTTGTTCAGTAACACACCTTTTTCAGTGATACTAACTTCATTATTGCTCCATTATCCCAGTAAGTTATGACAGTGTGCCAGACCCTTAACCACAAATCATGTTCTTGTCATATCAGAGACTCGGGTTACCTTGAGTCTGAGATGAGCAATAAATATGGAGGATTCTAATCAAACAAAGATCATTTGTGAAAATTAAACGAGAATGTTTGTTCGCTCTGTGTCAGCTCTGAGAGGAACTGTTTACCCATCCAGTGTATGACCTGCTTCTCACACAGCATCAGCTGGTACACTGTAAAAGAAAATGATGAGAAAACAACTTACTGCTGTAGATTTTTGAGTTTTTAGGCCGATCCAACTTCAGTTACACTGCCTCCTTTTCTTTCAGGTAATTTCTCCTCAACGTATTAAAACAAATCTTTAATTTTGGTAACAAGACAACCAAGAGTTAATTCATTTTCAGTGGACTTTGGGTGAGAGGCTGTGTATATCCTGGACAAGTTGCCAGTTCATCACACACACACACACACACACACACACACACACACACACACACACACACACACACACACACACACACACACACACACACACACACACACACGCACACATATTCATACCTAAAATTTGAGTCACAAGTTCACCTCTACTGCTTTTTCTTGAACTGTGAAGAAACCTGGAGGAACCATTCCAAGGATATCAGATGGATTTGAACCCAAAACCTTCTTGCTGTGAGGCTTAATTGAAAATACTCACTGTTACGACTCACGTTTGTCTAGAAGGACAGCTTTAGAGACATGGGTTAACTCAAAGGTGTGTGTGTGTGTGTGTGTGTGTGTGTGTGTGTGTGGGGGGGGGGGGTGTTTATAAGGGGCTACTTTGATGGAAGTAGCATGATGCTATATTCTCACTCAATTGCACATTATACAGTCAGTTGAAACCAGAGTTTAAAAGAATGTGGTGAAATTAACAATTTCTGACCAATCTAGAGCTAAAACGAGTTAAATAAAAAGTCCCTCCTTAATAACACATTGAGACACCAGCAAGTTGAATGATGCCAAAAGTTACCTGTGATGTCATATGAGTTTTAAAAATACCTGAATGAGATTAAGGAGGCAATAATAATAATTAAATAATAATTATTAGTTAATAATATTTTGTCTAACCAAATAGTAATTAACCAAAGATTCTCTCACTCAAAGCCAGCCCATCTTACTCTAACTAGAGTCATTCAGGATGTCAGGATTGTCCTCATTAATTATCCAGTCATTAACTATTTGTTCAGACTGTGTGTCGCTCATGTCGATGAATATCTCACTGTGAGATATCTGTAGAAAAAAAGGATGGTTTTCTATAAAGGACTAGCTCATAGACGAAAAAGACTTTGTTGTCCTACTTTAACGTGTTAAAGAGTGACAGATCGAATCAAACGTTTTGTACTTCTGTATCTGAAATGTCTTGTGGTGTGGTGCATTAAAAAATGTAAACAAAAAACATGATTGAAACAATATAAATATTAGGCATATTGGGCATTTACTGATTTTTGTTTTGCAGCGTAAATTTCCTGATTTAAATGAAGATGAAAATGACTCCCTCGCCAGTACCTTTATCTGTCCAGCAGGTGGCGCTCTCCGTCAAAGATTTGCACGTTCTCTTTCCTGAACACAATGAAAACCAAAATCCTCCACAGTGCAAAAAACTTCAAGAATCCAAGAAAAATGTTTGTGCTTTTTTTAAACTAGCACCACCATATAGTATTAATGAATTTTGACTATAGTTAATGTATGATGCAACTATTTTGAAAGCAAATATTGATTTTTAAAAAAAATCTGGTTATAAATCGATTACACTTCTGAACTGCCTCAGTTATAGTCCATAAATTTGTTAGCAGAGTTTTCCAAAATGATAAAAAATATTTCAATTAGACATTTTCATACCCTGAAAATCTACAAATGAGTTTGATTTTATTTTTCCGTCTTACTGCCTTTATAGTTCAGCCATGGTGTCGACCACATAAATAAAACAGTCCCAACAAAGAAATTCGGACAGTGAGCATTTCATTAATAAAATAAACTAGTCGGTAGCTGCTGTTGTGAAGTCTTATGGTATTTCAAGCTCTATGTAATCACCCACTGACATATTTCTGTCAAGTCTATCAGCTGTAAACTAAGAATGAGGATATGGTACCCCTGATTTAAGTTGACCAAGCTTTTCGTTGTTCCAAAAATACATCGCCGTTTGCAGGTGGGGTTAAAGGTCACATTTCCAGGAGCCCACAGCTGGAGAGAGCTCACTGAAATTCCAGTGGAATTATTTTATTAAGAGTTTTTAGATTTGCTCCTGGAGCTGGGAAAAATATTTCTTGACTGACCTCAAAGCTGTGACTGCCAGGAGTAATTAGTGACAAACTACATTACGCCTAAAATGGAAAACTGTACACTTCCCTATAGAGCCCAACGGGTTGTAGATTTGTTGTGTGGGTGCCGTGAATTAGTGGGACTGCTGTAATCCTTTTGTATAGAAACCAGATTTCCGGGAGCTTAACTACCAGAATGTAATAAAGATGGAAGCTGAATGTGTGAAGAGAGAGAGATTTATCCACCGATTGGCTCAATCAGCGCTGTGTGAACTTGTTTAGCAAAAACTTGAAGGTATCAGGTGTTTAATGAGCATTTGAAACAGGAATAAAGGGCCATGGAGCAGAGAGCCAGAGATGTTGTCATGTCCAGGTAAATCTTAACATCATGCAGACAATGGACCATTAGGGATTTTCAATAAGGCTTTAAATTCGGATCAGAGCTGGCTCCCATCATAGTCATGGTCAACTTTATTGTCAAATGTACTATATGTGCTCAACATACAACAGAGATGAAATTACAGTCCTCTCAGACCCACAGGCAGAAAAAAAAATTACATTTTGATGTTCACCTTGCCATTAAAAATTCACCATAAACTGGTGAGATTGTGTTTGAATTTAATGTCATTCTGTTGTTTCTTTAGAGGCAGTCATCTCTATGTGTCACTTTGTCTTGTATTTGAGTTGTATTTGTGAGTATTGTCCTTTGAATGATGCTGAGCAGTAACTGCAGAGCCAGGCAACAGTTTGGGACTGAAAGGTTCATTCTTCACTGCTTCTTGTTCTTATGTAATGATGATATTTGACAAAGTAAGAAAGTTTGTGTGGTGTTCACAAAATCACCACAAACACACAATGGTTGAAATGGTTGTCTTATCAGTAATTTGGGTCCAGTTTCAGCTTTTTCTGAGTTTTATAACTATATGACTGGGAAACATAAAGATGAGATAGACCTTTATTAGTCTTATAACGTTTGACATGTGGCGTTTTCTCTCCAGTAGAAGAGTTATGGAACAATCCATTCGTAAGTAGATTCCCATTTTATCTGTTTTAACAAATGAGCAGGTGAGAGACACAATAAACCCTCTGGACAATATGAAATCATCCTATTCTATTTTATTCTATACAAATAATATGGTAACAGATGAAAATAATGAAGCATGTGATCCTTTAGGGCAAAGGAAAAATGAAAGTCTCCTTGAAGGTACATTTCAAAATATTTTCAGAGAACAGACAATAAAGAAGAACAATTTTCAAAGATTGCCCCAGCTAAAACAATCAATAAAGATTTACAGTGAGCAAACATAGAAGTTTCCTATGAAAGCAAACAGACTTAATAACCTTGGTGGGCCTCAAGAACAAAGTCTGTTTGATGTTAAATTACAAAATTAAAGGAAATTGTTTAAAAAACACAAACATCAGTGGGATCCAAGATCCGGAACAAACTGATAGGCTCTTAGTATATCAATACAGTATATTAAATATAGGACAGTGTGTGTCTATAGGGTATGAACAAAATAGGAACAACTGCAACTTACAAGGTCTGTATTTGAATCTAGTGTTTCTATCGATCACCAACTTTGTGGAAAAACAAGAAATGGAAATAAATATTAACTGATCAATTGAATAGATTGTTTTATATGTATGAAGTTGGTAGTTCTATTCATACGCTGAATTAGAAAATATATCCCTACTTCATCTGAGATCCTCCTATAATATACATTTATTCACCCCTTTTATTCATTGAAGTTATATTTATTGAATAAAATTTCCTTATATGAAACAGTCTGAATTTTGTTTAGCGATTGTAATGTAAAATATAGTTCATTATTATGTTAAAAATTGATTTTGCTTTGTTATGAATGTCTACACGGCAACGTTCAGTTGGACAACATTATTATACAGTATGTGATGTAAACACGGAAATCCTAATTTCTAAGGAGCTGGTAGAATTAGATTTATTGTTATAAAGGCTCTGTTTAATGTAATAATGACATAGAATACAGCAACAACTTCTTATATAGCAGTTAGTTGGGGACTAATTTGCTTTATTTTAAGCGTGTCCCCTGCTGTGTGCTCCACGACGCGCAGTCACATTGAACTGAAGGCATTTGTTCCGCCGTTGGACAGAGAGCAGCAGGGTGGCGACTGAAGTCAAAAAGAGAAAGAGGGAGGGAAGTCAAATTAGGAAGATAAGGGGGGGGAGTCTAACGAAACCGGAGAGAGGAAATAACTGAGGCTCGCAGGAGGGGACGCAAAGAAAGAAAAGTTTATCTCAGACACAACGCAACTACTCAAGAAAAACAGCGGCGGCGTTTTAAAGCCTTTTTACACTCACTGACCAACAAAAAAAAGAAGACATTTTTCCTGATTTTTCAGACATACATCATAAGTAAGTGAGCCTAAATGGGTTTTTCTTCAAGTATGGCCTGTGTGATTGGTATTGTAATAACGCGTTGAGGCGGCATGGCGCGGCGGCTGGAGGAACCGGCTGCTCTGCGCGCTCACACGTGGCACAAAGTTGAGACTTCAACACCTAGAGACAAAAGACAGTCTGTGCGCACCCGGAGGTACATGTAAAATGGAGAAACATGCTGAATTTGGGCGTTCACAAAGTGGGTTTATTAAATAAATGATTAAATACGTTCGCCGTTGAGGGATTGGCCGGAATTTGGATGGATTAAGGAAGTTCTTATGTTATGGCGAGCAGTCAGTAAAAAAAAAAAAAAAAAGAAGCTTGATTTGTATGTTTTATCAATGAAAACATGATTTATGCTAAATGTTACTTGCTGTACACGGTGGCCGCAAATGCTTGAGGTTCGGTGAGATAAAACATGTTTCCATTGATGACAGACATTAACGCCAGGTTGCAGAGACATTCATGTGATTTTAATGACAAAGAAACTACCAAGCGTTCCTTCAGAACCCGTTTGTGCGGTAGGGTTGATTAATTACACTCAGAAATTTAAAGACAAGATGACACTGATTTTATTAATAGATTAACAAAAGTGCTAAGACTTATCATGCTGCCTCTAATAAACTGTCTTAAAAATCATTACCGCGACTCGTGCTATATTATTTATCAAAATATTTATTAATATACAAACATATGACATAAAACACCGAAAAACAGCAAATACTCACACTGTCATATCTGCTTCTTTTTTTTTTCCTCTCTGAAATTACTCAGAAGTATTGTTAACCACAATCAAATTGGTTTGTGATGAGCATTCGTTCCCAGCAGAACGTTTTAAATTCTCAATTCGATTTCTGTGTACAGTATGTGTTTTCTCGGTTCTTTCTGCCTTCTTCACCTTAGTAGGTGAATGAAACCAGTGACATACCCATCAGTTCTAGGCCTGGTCTTAAGGTTCGTCTGAAAATTCCGTCATTACGGACAACACGTGAACGCAGCACCAGACACGCACCGGAGCGGGTCCCTGAAGCGGCCCCCCAGCCGTGCAGGTAACCGGACCCCGAGCTGAGGTCATGCACGACCGGCCGACAGCTGCTGACCAGCCGGGTAGTTGCGTTTTTTTTTTGTGCTCTTCAGGGAGCACAGGCCCCTAGTGTGCGTAATTTATTTTCTTGGAAACTTGTGAGAATGAAGAGTTTTTCCTGCGGTTCTTTATGTCCTGCAGAGGTGGATAAACAAGGTTGTTTAAGGTCAGAAATACCCTAACCAGGGGTGGGTTGAAGGAACAGCTGACAGACTCAAAAGAAAACAGGACGGGTGAACTTGTCAAATCTCATTTCCAATACAGAGTTGATTAAAAAGTTTCTTTTTTATTAAAGAAATAAAATATATGGGCAAAATTTTTATGACCCATTCCAACACACCAAAACTGTCTTTTCTGTAGTAGTAAGTCTTGTCGACATTGCATCATTCAGCTGCTGGTGAGCAGGTAGTTCCTATTTCAGGAAGCGGCTTCCATATTTGGAAATGCTGCCGCACACACCTCACCTGCTTTCCCGCCATGCACACACAGACGCACGTTGCACAGTTCCATGACACCGGATCCCAAGTGCCTGCCCACCTCCTTCAGTTCTAGCTGGTCTTTGTTGTTTCCTACTGGGCGTACCACGTGTCATGTGCTGGTCGTCACTGAGTTTTTGTCGTTATCTTGTCCCCTTGTTTGTTATAAGGTCAGCCATAGGAAAGCTGAACTGACAAAGGCAGTGTGATAAGAACTTGCGTGACTCCCTATGTTTTTCACACATCACACTCATGATCATATAGCACACACTGAAATGCAACCTCCACTTACACACACACAAGCTGTTTTCCTGACACCAGGATTCCATGTTGTTTTCATGCCATGTTTGGTTTTTTCTGTGTTGCAGCCACAGCAGCGTAAATCTGATCCATGTGACGGCGGTTCTCCATACTTAGGACTTTAATGGAGTGTCTGTTTTTTATCAAAAGGCTCTTCTGTCTGCTTGTTCCGTTAGTTTAAAACATCGACAAACCAGTCAGAGCTTTGGCATTCTTGCGACTATGAAGGGCACCGCACTGAAACCAGCTCTCCACGTGATGCTAACTTAGTTGGTCAAGCCGACAGGATTGATGGTTTAACAGAGACACGGACAACATTTTGACTTTATGCCTGCTTTAACACCATTTTAGTAATATTAATAATTAATGATTGAAAATATCTACTTAAAAATCTCTGAATCCAAATCGTGCGTTTGGGTCTTGGTATTCGGAGAAAGTCGATGAAAGGCGTCGCAGTTTCGGATTTGTTAAAGTGATGCACGGTGCTGACAAGACTGCGTCAATTATAAACATTCGATCAGGGTGTCAGGATCACTTTACTATAATTTTTTTTAAATTAAATCATGCTTGATATTCTGTGACTATATATGGATTATGTGATAGGAAGGAGGAGCTCTCATAGGTTAACTCATGATGTGTTGAAGTACTTCTTCAGCAGAACATTTTGTCTACTGAACGTCTGTCATGCGTTCGATGAGTTAATTTCAAGAGCATATATTTTCCCTAATGCCGTCATTATCCAAGAATGTACTGTCGTCTTTTGGTTTTTTAAAGTTTTCTTTTTTCGGGGGACACACACGTCTCCATTATCTTCTTCCCTGTCCATGCGCTCCTGCTCTAAAGAGTCAATTTGTGGGCCACACATTTAAAAGCCTGCATGGCCGTTGTCTTGCTCTCTCAATTGGGGGGTGGTTTGTGTGTTATGGAAGGGTTTTCAGATGGGGGTGTGGGTTACATTGAAAGCCTCCCTTTTCAAATATTCTTTGAGCACAAAGGCGGTCCGCTGTGCGACGGATAATCACATTATTTGCACTTCTCTTGAGTGCATACACTGAGACAAATCGGTTCCTTTTGATCCACCGCTGACTAGTAGAACATGTGAAGCAGAAATGCCTTCAAGATGGACTACTGTATAGACACTTCCTGCTTGATCTGTTCCTTTACGCTTCTCGGTTTCGGAAATGGAAAAGCCGATTATATTTTGATCCTTGTTAGTTCATCCCCAGTGTGTGAACCTGTCATGATGAGCCAATGGCATTCCAGGTGTCAGTGACTTGTGCCAGAGTTTATGGCGATCGATGTCCTGTTTGTTGTGTGTGTTTAAAAACCGTCCAGGTGGTCATGACCAACTTGATTTTTTTTTAATTCAGTTTGTGTACTTTTGTTTTCTTGAAAGCAGATTCATCACTATTGACCCATTAATTCCAGTGAGATAAACGAGATAAACCCAAATCCAAGCTGTGGCTTCACTGAAAGACTCCTGGACTCCCAACAGGACTTTGGCTCTGCTTTTGAATGCTAATGTCGCCTTTTAAACATGTTAATTTGCAGAACAAAAGTGTTTAGTATTGTTTCCACAGCTGAAAACCCAGGGGAAATAGCTGCTTTATTTACAGCACAGTGGGAGGATAGGTGAGGACAATAACATTGTAGGTGTCAGGAATGGGATTTACAAAACAGTGAGGAGCCACATGGGCGCTCTTTAGTCAGACCGGGAGACAAAAAGTCCTGTCTTTTCTTGAGGGACCCCCATCAAGTCTCCAGTGTGAAGTAAACACTGAATTGTCACTGAGGGGAGAAGAAGGTGCTATTTTATAAACCCTACTGTGACCAGGTGTCTGGGAGATAAATTCAAGGGAACATTTGATCTAAATTATCCTGATCCAGTCATGCTGTTTGGAAACCAATTTTTGTCATTTGATTAATTGGTTGATTGTTTTCTTTCCCATCATCTTTGTCTTTCTCTTCCTGCTACCGTCCCTCCTTGTTGCCCCTCCAGCAGCAGCGATGGCGCCCACTCTTCTCCAGGCCTACAGAAGGCGATGGTTTATGGCGGTGACTGCTGTGATTGAAAACCTGCTGTGTTCGGCCGTGCTGCTGGGCTGGGGGTCGCTGCTCATCATGCTGAAGAAGGAAGGCTTCTACTCCCACCTGTGCTCAGGTGAAGTCAGCAGCTCTGAATCACATACCTGTAATGTGTACTTTGTTTGTCTTAACAGTTTATTTTAATACTATCTTTAAACACTTTCAGTGTCAATATTTGGATCATTTTCTGTTTAAATTTTGTTTTCACTGCCATATTTTAAGGCTTTTGTCCCCGCTTTAACTGAGAAATCCATAATGATGAGGGCATGAAGCAGCTTTTTAAAAAAAACAAAACGAAAAAAAACCCCAGTGTTGGAACAGTGGTTCCTGTCTTTGGTAATGATTTCCACACATTGGGTTGCATACATCTTCTGCCGTAAACAATGAGTACAGAAATTAATGAAATATTGAGACAGAAATAATAATTTTCTTTTAAAAGGATGAGTATCGCTATGAAAGATTTTGTGTAGATGTTTTTTTCTTGTCCCTTTTCTTTCCTGGGCTTTATTCACATTATGAAATTCATCTGTCACTTCTGTTACTCAGATCATTTTTGGCTTTCTACATTCATAGTTATGTGGCTGATGTCTATTTTTAATGTGAACCCATCTGTTCTTAGAGAGGGCAGTCCTTACTGATAAAGGCGTCATATGTGTGGGACAGCTTTTAGTATTCAAACTGAAATGGTGACTGTATGAACTCCAGGGCGGCACGTGAAAGTGACTAAAAATTTATTCCACAAAGGTGTCTTTTCCTTTTTTTTTTTTGTTCTTCTTCTTTTAAAAAAAAAAATATTTACACAACCCTGAAATAATCAGATTTGTTTCACAACAAAGCAGAAAATCTGAATTCTTTTCAGCCTGGTAATGAATATGTCACCCTAATCATCAGTTGTACAAAGACTGCTAATTTTAATCAATCACTTCTCAAATGAATTCTCCCACAGAAAACAATTCTGTGGCTGTGAATCTGGCCAATTCATCCTCCGGTGAGGAGGTAGAGGAGTGGCTTAGCTGCGTGGACCAGGAGGAGATGTTGAATCTTGGCTTCACCATCGGCTCCTTCCTACTCAGTGCTACTACACTGCCCCTCGGTATCCTGATGGACAAGTTTGGGCCGCGCCCTATTCGCCTGGTGGGCAGGTAATGTTTGCTGTAACTAGTGAGAGTCTAAACTACAACTGACAACGTAGTGCAAACAAAAAAGACAGGAAGATGCATTCCCAAAGTGGGAGGAGGGTGGTGTGCCACTCACTTGTTTATAATGAAATAAGGTGTGTCTGCATTCCATAGTATGTTCTCACATTCATTCTCAATGGGTGTGGAGATAAGCTTCTCCTGCGTAGACACACACATACTGACACAATTGCACTCATTAATGATCCACATCATTATATGGTACCTGTGACGTTTTCAGCATGCAAACATGTGATATGTATATCTCTATATATACTGTAGATATTATATATACATTTATAGTATGTAAGAAATTAAGACATCCTTTTTTTTTGTTACAGCTCATGTTTCAGTCTTTCCTGTGTTATGATGGCTGTGTCTGCCTATGACCCTGGTGGTGAGTTCAGATTTACTTGCTGGATAATAACTAATCTTGCCACTATGTGGGATGGAATCAAAAACATACAACTTAGGCAATTGATTACACTAAATTGTCCATAAGTGTGAATGTGAGATTGCATGAGACTGACCTGCAAGGTGTATAAGCAGCTGAAGACGAGGTGATTGCAGTCATCACGTCTTCAGTTGGATGGATGGGTGGATGGATGGATGGATACCACCTGACATGAACTAACACGATGAATCAGGTGTTCAATTAATGTCACATCAAGTTCAGTCAGCCACACAAACTATGAAGTCAAAGTGTTTGTGTGTATGCGTGTTCTTATAGATTTTCTTTATTCCATAGTGTTTATAGACATACATTATGCGGGTGTTTCACGTGCTGTATTGTGCAAACATTTCAGCGACGTGCTGAAAGATAAGTCGGAAGTATCATCATAAGGCAAAACAGAACTTTGTTGATGTTAGTGACGATGCTGACCTTGAGACAGCATCAGGTCATGTATGTCAAACTACAAAGGCAACAACCACTAAGCCAGCTAATCCTATCACCAAGCAGATCACCATTGTGTAGGCATTATCTGAAAGGCTTCAGGTGACTCGTCATACCAGCCACGCTTGGTTGGGATTGTCATAAACTGTACAGTAGTGAAAGTGAAGCTCTTAGAATGAACTACAGTAGTACTCGCAAGTTAAAGAACTCATAACTCAAACAAGTTTTCCCCATTTAAAATAACTAAAATCACTTTAATCTGCACTAGCCTTGTGAAAAAGCCCAAAACCCATAAATTATGAAAAAAAACCAAACACATTTTTTTTATCAACCAATAAAAATGATTACTTAACCTGTGCATAAGTAATTATATATGCTACATTACAATGATAAGTTATGAAAAGAAACACAAGACTTACGAGCTATTTCTTTACTCCCCCAAAAAGAACGCGATGTGGTCTCAGCTGATCTTGTATCCGTCCGCCAAACAGATATTGTGTCCTGAAGCACGGCCCATGTCATGGATTTTCACTCGTTTACCGAATAAAAATATGGACAGAGCAACGACACAACGCAGACCTGAAGACAATACGTAGGTCTTGTCGTGCTTCAGTCAAATGAAATGTCATTTGACTGTATACTGCTGTTCAGAATGCAAACAAGACACCATAGTGTGATTTAATGATTTACATATGTATCAAGCAGCACTTCATAAATATTCACAAAATACTATGTTTCAGTTGTCATTTACCTTCCCTGTTGTCTGTTTTATCCTGTTAGCTATGTTAAAGGAGCTCCTGATGCACTTGTACGTTTATAACCAGTTTACAAAACCATAGTGAGGTGCTTTATGCTAGTCTTTCCTGCCATTTGCACCAAGTGTATAAGGAACAAATAAAGGCAGACGCAAAACAAAACGCAAATTATTTTATTCACTTTTTGCACTGTCATGACTTTTACCCAACTTGATGAGTTTTACTGACAATGATAAAGGCAGGGAAATATAATGTGATAAAACAGGTTATGAGTAATGAATGGCTTCATTACTGCTGCATGTCAGCCCACAATGTGTGGTCTGCCAAGATAACAAAACTGGACAGACACATTTTGTTTATTTTTGTAATTAAATCAATCGAAAAATGTGAATAATGGCTTATTACCATTCTCGCTGCGTACCAGTCCACATTTGTCATCTTTGCAGACCAGACTGCACTGTAAACACCAAAAAATAACTAGCATAAGATCATTTATTATTTTACTTACTGCAACATGTTTGTTGAACACCAACTGCAACTTCAACATGCATGGAAAAATTCAACTGATTATTACAGCTCAACATTTACAAAAAATAAAGAATACATTTTTATTGTAAATCACTTAAGAAAAAGTAACCAAGACCATTTGAATATCAGGCAACAGGATTACATCATCTTCATGTAAAAAACCTGTGAGCGCTTGAAGATACATTTATCTCAGAGTAGATTTTTGTATTAATGTCGATATATTTCTTTTCCTCTGCAGTCCTATCAGCGCTTATTTTCTTGGCTCTCTCCCTGAATGGTTTTGGAGGCATCTGCCTGACCTTCACCTCTCTCACGGTGAGTCACACAACCAAATGGAAATGGATTTATTCTGACTAAAAAAAAAACACCAGTGCTATGCATAAATATAATGCTAATATCCCCGCAATGAGCTGGCGACGTACCTCACCCATAGCTGGCGGGAATAGGTTCAACAGACTCGTGACCCTCAAGGCAGATTAATGTTTCGTCTTCAAGAAAATGGATAGATGGGTTCTGCTAATATTACATCATAGATGCTCTGGCTACAGCTAACGTTCCATATCTGTGTGTGAACAGTTACCGCTGGGCTTCCTGTCTTCATGATACATTCATGATTCTTTTTTTCTCAAAGTGTAGTCATTTACAAATAGTCAAGAAACTGTCAGCTTGTTAGCAGAATCTTTGTGTGTTTCTTGTTTAACTGCTGTGAGAAAACAAAACAAACCCTCTTCTATTGATGAAGGAAGAGGAAGAGGAAGAGCACTAAACTCAACGGTTGACAACGGTTCAGGAAAGTAGTTGTGTTTCCTGCACATCTTGTACCAGATGGTCATCTCTGGCCTCTACTGATAACTTTCAGCTATGTACTGAATGAGTCTCCTCACCGCCTGCAACACCGACTCCAACCAAGTCACGCGTATGTAGTATGTTTAAAGCTGTCTAACAGGACAAACTGCATTGTGAATTGGAAGACATTTACAAAAAACAAATGACAGTATTTGGTTAGTGAAGAAAACTAAAGCCATGAGTGAATAAAGCCATCTGAAACATCAGCATTTGTAACGCTTATGTTCTACCATCTTTTAATACAGTAGTATGGCAGGTAAATTACAAAAGCTGTCTGCTTTGGGTTGTCACCTATTAGGACTAATGTACTCTATGTTTCTTTAACACCTGAGCAGGAAAGTTTTCCTAGCCAACAGTGTCGGCGTGTTTTAGACCACATGTCTATCTCTGCTCAGGACATCGTGTCTTGTGACTGGAAGCTTTGTTTGTTGACGGTCATGTCAGGCGTGTGTATTTGTGTGTGATGTGACAGCTGGTACCTACATCACGAAGTGCTTTATTAGTGACTCTGGTGTCCCGGCAAGTATGTAGGTTTGTCCTGTGCGTCAGTACTGTGTGTGTGTGTGTGTGTTCATTTTCAACTGAGCTCACATGACTCCTCTCAGGCAGAAAGTTTCCAATTTTCTTTTCAGCCAATAACAGCCTCCCAATGACCACACACCCTCCCTAACAGTTTGCCAGCTCACTGCTTTACCAAACAGTCAAAGCTGCACATTCTCTCATCTCTACTGTTGCTTCCCATTTTCTCAGCTGTTTCTCAGCAGAGAGGAGGAAGCAGCACAGCATTGTTCAGCCACATGTTGATTAAACCCATGAAAATGTATTTAAAACTATAGTAAACATTCCAAAGATGGGTTTTCCTGACGCACCAGAAAACCAGAATGCTTCCTTTAGACCTGCAGGTGTTTAATTCACCATTCAGCTGATGGAGAGTTTTGGAGGCTGGAAGCTTGTTGGCCCTTTATACTCTTTTTAATTGTTTAATGCACCAAATTGCTCCTTTTAGTAGTTTAAAGACACTCAACTCCCCCAAGTTAACAAGATACACACAAAGACGAACTCCTCTTTCAACAGAATAATAATTTATCATGCGAAGTTGACACAAGCTGAACCAGAGACAAGAATCTGCTCATGTCAGAGGTAAACATCTAAAAGGGCTGACCTGGATTATGATCAAACACAAGCAGGTCAGCAGTTTTCTTAACACACTTAAGAATCCAGTAACTTGGACACACACACTGGGTCAGAGCTGAGGGGAAGCAGGGCATCAGACGAACCAAAAAATATTTTCACTAAAACAGGATCCAGTAATACAAATAAGTAATACAGTAGTTGTTACTATGTTTGATCATATTAACATACGTACAATGGAAGATTTAGAGCTGGCATATTTAGGTCAAATATTTTAGAGGATGTGGTTTCACCTCCATAGAGGTATGACAGTTAGAGCCTCTTATATATTTGCTCAAAAAAATATTTGCTCAAAAAATAGTGTTAACTCCAGGGAATTTGGCACGCTTTTCTGCAAGAAACATCAGAAGTGAAGACGAGCAGTCCGTGTGCAGCAAACATAGGTGGCAGGATTTGAGGAGGAGAGAAGGAGCCGCAGAGCCGGCCAGCTGTGGTTTAGGGATTCCTGCTGGGGTCTGCACAGAGAGAGGAGCTGCAGCTGTGGCCTGGGGAGATCAGTCAAACCACAAAAAAAGGTCCTCCCACTCTCTAACTTTTTCCTCATTTCTATCTTTGTTTATTTTTACACGCCTCTGTCTTTCTTTGTTCCACTCCTGTCCACTCTGGAGCCACTTTCTCCTCCTGCTCTTGTTCAGAGCTGCTTATTGAGCTATTATTTGGCCAGTTCTCTCACCCATTAAAGCCTTAATTAAACCCAGTGCCAAAGTCTTTCAACACATAAGTGAGTGAGCACGGCAGGAGGAGAGCCTGAGCCGATTAGTCGGGACAAGTGAATGACCAAAGCTTCATTTGTGCAGACACCAGTTGACCCTCATGGGCCTCCATACACGTGTTTCTGCCCTTGTCCCCCTGGTTGTGTTAACATGCTGTACATGTGCTGCTAGACCTTGTGTGAAGTATGTATTTTATGTAGGCCAGCCTGATCACAAGCGCCTGCTGCCTGCACATGCACACACGTCCCAAATTTCTTTGCTGTCCGCCTCGCACACCATTGGTCAGACAACAAAGCAAACAGCCTTTAGCTGACATCTCGCATGACTGAAATATCTCTACTTTAACGTTAGTAAGACATGCAAACTCCCTTTGTATGCTCAGAGGGCCCTCTCGCCCACACATCATAAACTTCACAGTCAGAGAGTCTAGTCTGTACATCACATGACCACAAACAAACTGTGAAGTATGTCGATTCTAGGAAACGCTGAATGAGGACGGGTGTTCTCCGGGATGTTTTCTTGTCTCTCTCCATCATCCTCTCTTGAACATCCTCAGGAAAACTTTTTTTCCTGTGTACCTGCCAAACTCATTGTTGTGTCAGCCTTTTAAATGACCTCTGGTTTCCTACTGCAACACTCACTAGTCTGCAAACAGTCACCACTGGCTAATCTCAAGGCCAACCCACATGCAAGTACACAAAAACATCGCAGAAAAGCTCCTTTCCAACTTTGCGTCTTTCTAGAGTCAAGAGCCATAAGCAGCTCTGCGAACATACATATGGGGTCATAAAGTTCTTTTATTAAGCCTTTATTATTTATCCTTTTTTATTTATTATTATTTAAGCTTTTATTTAGACCTATTTCACGAGTTCCAATCCACCGTCAATACAACTGAATTTTACAATGTAATTTTACAGCAAACCCATATAACACAACAGTATTTTCTGCGCTATAAGGTGAACTGGATTATAGGGAAAATTGAAGACTTTTAGGTGTGCCTTACAGTGTGGAAAATACTTTAATTTATTATCACAGGTTAATCAGAAAGACATCAGATTTCAGCAACATTTATCCCTTATCACCAGACTCTGATGTTCTCCAAGGCATCTTGTAGGGAATGATATGGTTTCCTGAAACCACAACTTAACTTGTCAATCTCTCTACAGCCACAGGAGGCTCTGATTCTGAAGCGTGACGCTAAATTGCATAGTTTGCTACAAACTGGCACAAGACACAAAAGAAAGAGCCTTTAGTAAGGAAAAGTCAGATTTTCCCATAGGAGTTGGTGGAGACTAAAACTGAATGATGAGAATTGTTTCGGAACTTTATTTAGCAGAGGCTGGATTTAGAACCCAACATAGATGATAGTGTTGCTCTGTGCTTGATGGCAGCTTCAAACAAGATTGCCTGTTTAACTTTAAGAGTGTAGTAACATCAAATCTCAATGTTTTTGCAGATTTTTTTTTGTTCCTCAAGAGGTCAAAAGAATCAGTTAATGCAGACTGAAGGAGCATTAATAGACCCTGAAATACTGTCGTGAAAAGACTTTGTACTCCTCACTCTTCAGGTTTTACATTTTTCATGCTTTTTTAATTAGTAAGTCCTAACCCTGTTTTCTTTGATCTCTCCAATGTGCAAGTATTCTCTTTCCAGTCACGCTACGTTCAGCATTCGTAGACTTGTAAAGATGCAAAGTCATAGCTGACGGAACAGTTTCATCAGTAATTGCTAAAAATAATTTATTGTGACTTGTCATCATGCAGTCTTGCCTTGATGAGAAGAGGGTACAGGGTGTGAACACTGACGCTGGTGAACTTGAAATAGAATAACAAACCTCTCATGTAAAACAGTTAAAATCCCACACATGTGATTCCTGGTATGTGATCTAATCGTTATTGACCGATTTAAAACTCTAATCAAAGGACGCTGGGTGTGCTGACAGCACAATAGGTCATTGTTATGTTCACTAAGCTTCTTACTACTGTAAATAGGTCGACCTAATATATGACGTGTTAGTGCCTGGTGCCTGCCATCTTGTCCCCTTCGCTGTTCGTCATGCATGCCCCCATGCTGGGTCCACTGACCCCTCTGGAGGGCATGGAGTGCTGGCTATGGATCGGCCTGGCCATTCTTAATCCTATCTCAAAAGAATATGCTGAAACAGCAAGAATAAACTGCCCTGAACCATGGGGTCGGGACCCAACTGGGCTATGACTTTTTTTTTTTTTTGTTTCCTCATGACATAGAAACTAACATTTTTTAATGAGTCCGCTCTGCAGGGAATCAGAAGTGTCAGTGAGTTCAAACGTTAGAGGCACAATTCAAGATGCCAGATTAGGAGGAACTTTCCCAGGCCAGTTCCCTCCATAGCAAAGCAGCAGTCTGCCCCCTGCTGGTCAAACGGAAGTATTTATTTAGTTTCAACCTGCACCAGCCCCTAATGGTCACATTATTTCTGATAATGATACGGATAATGATGACAACTAATTTGAATCACATTGAAATATGTTTTATATATTTGTATATTGCAAATTCAATTTTGTCTTTGTGGACAAATTATGTCGAGGTTGAGTTCATCTATAGTGTGCTTTGCATTACTTAATTATTTCTTTGTCTCTGTCCCTGCAGCTGCCCAACATGTTTGGGGCTCTGAGCTCCACCATAATGTCTCTGATGATTGGCTCCTATGCCTCATCTGCCGTCACCTTCCCAGGAGTCAAGGTATGCTTAAATGGCTGTACAGGTAGTCCTCAATCTACAAGCACAACTGATTCTGAGAAGCTGTTCACAAGCTGATTTGTTCGCAGGTCGTCATTTTTTAAATTTCAATCCATAATCACCATTTGAAGTTATTTAGATGCCAGAGCTACTCTAAATACAAGTGCTATTCCCTAAGACTTACCAGAAACAATTACAGTACTTAAAAACAACACATAGTAAAATAAAATACTGTAACTTTTACATTTGTACCTCTGTACCTCCAAATGTACAAATTGGTCGACCAATAGTTAAACAGTTCAGTTCAGCTGTCAACAAACTATTAATGTTTCCGGGCAGATATGGGTTCCTACCCAGTACAGTACGTCACTTACACTGGTCAACAATTTAAAAAAAAAAGAAATAACAGGCAACCCGCCCATAGTCTACATCGTTAGCTCTAACTTTGAACTCACCCAAATTTTTGGCGGTGTCGATGCTCGTGAACGTGCACATAAAGATATTGTGTGTTCATTCCCTGCTCAGACTTTTGCAGAGATGTGAATTAAAGAAGGAGGAAACGCTGCAGATGACTCTCCAACAGCAAGCCGACTGTTCACTTAGTCTTATATTTACTGAGTAATGTCGACAGGACATGTGAAATCTTTATTTTTTTTCCAATTAATTTTATACACAGTGCTTTAGTAATTCCCACAGGGATATTAGTAGCACACCTTAGTACACAGTTAGTCTGCAAATGTTACTCAAAGTAAATGTTTATTTTTTTTCTATCTGCTGGATATGTGAATATGCAAATGTTCCAACACACTCATCATCATAACCTCACTAAGAAACCATGTGTCTGTGTCCTGTGTTGTCCCGAAGAGGCTGAAAAACTACAACTTCAACACCTGCAAATTGATATAAAGTAATAACCAACATCTTCTTCCTTCTGTTTCTACATCTCAGCTGATCTATGATGCAGGAGTGTCCTTCCAGGTGATCATGTGGATGTGGGCAGGTCTTGCTGGAACTGTCTTTTTAAATTGTTTCATCAACTGGCCCAAAGAAGGGTTCCCAACCCCCGAAGAGGTGGACTACAGGTTAGTTAGTTAGTCGCTGACTCCCTACACAGGGAAACTGAGGCACCCAAATGTCTGTTGCTCCTTCACACCAGCCTCTATTTGTGTTTTGTCTCCTTACATATAACAGTGAACTCGGCTCACTTGAAGAGCTGCCTTCATCAGACCAGAGGGCTGCAGAGAGACTGAGTGAGAAAAATGGAGACGTGCAACACTCCACCGAGAAGCTTCCTGAGGCAGCCCCCAGTAAGCCGACAGACAGATATTTACTTATTTATGGATATTTATGGAATACATTAACAGGATGTGGTCAATTCTGCCAAAGAGGGATTTTGTTTCTTTTTGTTATGTTAAAAATCGTAAGGAAATAAAATGAGTCATTTACAACAATAGCTTTAAGACTCTATAAAACCAATCAAAAATATATGCTTTTGTCAATGTAGCTTTGGCAATTTATTCACATCACTCTCTCAGGCGCCGTTCCTTTCCGTCGGTCTGTGTTTTCTCCCATCTTCCTGTGGAGTCTGGTTACAATGGGGATGTCGCAGTTGCGGATCATATTCTTCATGGGGGCGATGAATAAGATGCTGGAGTTTCTTGTGACACATGGGGAAGAACATCGTGAGTGTCGATAGTTTAATGATATCCCAAAAAAATATGACTTTTTTTTAGAATTTATTTGACCCTGTCTGAAGCCTAACAGACTGCTTTTCTTTGGGTATTTCAGCATCTGAACAGCTGGTGATTGAAGCAGAAGAAAAAGGTGAGTGATGTGTTGATAAATCCTTTTATTTGTACATTTTTTGATTTGCTTGAAATAACTAGTTTGATTCAATCTATCCTCGATCAGTGGGTTTCTACTCATCCATCTTTGGCACGCTGCAACTGCTATGTCTGGTCACCTGCCCTCTGATCGGATACATCATGGACTGGAAGATGAAGGAGTGTGAAGAGGATAAGCCTACCCCTCCAGGCACAGTGCCGAGGTACATGCTGGGAGTCACAACTGTTTAATAGCACCAAAATCAACTTAATAGGCCGGTTCGGGACGTAATGCTCACCCATTGTGTATGTCCCCCTTCAGAAAGCTCAGTGGACCCAAAAGAGACAGTAAAATCCAGAAAGTGACCAACGCCATGAGAGCCTTCATTCTGACCAACCTGCTGCTGATTGCGTTTGGATGCTGCTGCCTCATTGACAGCCTGCCTCTACAGGTAGACCACACACACAGTTACACACACGTGACGGGAAGCAGACAGACAAAATGATGGTGAATCAAAAATCCCCAAACTCAAATCCACTGCTTTGTTTTTTTTCCCCACTTTTTTTCCTACTCAGATCTTGACCTTCATTCTGCACACCATGGTCCGAGGCTTCATCCACTCATGCTGTGGAGGCCTTTATGCTGCTGTGTGAGTTCTCCTATAATAATTCATGAGCCACAACAAAGGAAAATTGAATCAACACACTCACTACTTACAGACAGTGAATTAATTGTATAGAACTGTTCAACACATTCAGCTGATGACTCAATAATGACTATATTAAATCCAGTTTCTGTTCCCTCAATACTCACAGAACCTGTCATCATTCAGGGTTTGTAATTTATAATCCATTATTAAGACATGGTTTCCCATTTTAAATTCACACCACAGAAACCAGCATTTTACTTATGATGACATGTAACTTTTGTGTCTGTGGTTCACTGTCTTTTAATTCAATTTTGACTCTTGGTAACCGTCACTTTCTCTTGCACAGCTACCCGTCAAACCACTTTGGCACCCTGACAGGCCTCCAGTCCATGATCAGCGCTGTGATTGCTCTGCTGCAGCAGCCGCTCTTCATCGCCATGGTCGGGCCTCTGAAAGGAAATGCCTTCTGGGTGAGGATACACACTTTGTTTTCACGTTCTCAGTTCAATTTTATTTTCATAGCACTATTATCTATTTATATATATTTTTATAGAACCAATGTTGGCCGGGTTTCTTTGCGGAAGCAATAGCAGTTTTCTGAGAGCTGAACTCTTGAATGTTTTGCTATTTGATGTTAATTATTGGTTGAGTCAGCTGAGAAACTTAATGGAAATAAAACAAAGTAGTTCCAAATAATGTGACATTTTGGACTTATGATTACAAGGAAGTGCATCAATGTGTCATTCTTGTAAGTCCAGTGGAATACCTCAGTGGTTTATAAGGAGAAACTTCATTCAGCAGAGGTAGAGATATAAAAGTTACAATAAGGTACTGCAATATTTTATGTCATTATGTGTTGATTTTGGGTCCAGAATTGTTTCTTTTAAGTTATAAGGACTAGTACTTCTGTATTTAGACTAGTAATGACATTTAAATGACCTTGAATGGCAATTGTATAGATCGAAATGTAATAAACATTGACTTATGAACTATTCATCTTATGAACAAAATCCCTGAACCAGTTGTGCTTGTAGGTTCTGTACGTTCTTGTTGAGTCCAGAAAATATTGCTTACTGGCTCCAACTTTGACTTTCATTTATGACCTGTCTCATCTCATCGCCCTTTAGATAAACATTGGCCTGCTCATCTTCTCATTGGCTGGTTTCCTGTTGCCGGCGTACCTTTTCCACCACCGCAGACACCTGCTGAAGGAAAAGGAGGCCAAAGACAAACAAGCTGTAGCGCAGGAAATGGAGGCGCTCAACCACACCGAGGCTAACGGCTACAAACCTCACAGCAACGGCTTGGCTGCTGTGGAGGCTTAGACTAATTGTAGTAGATGTAGTGCAGATTTGCTTTTCTATGTGCCTTTCAAAAAAAAAAAACACCATCAGTAACTCATTCAAATGGATTTTGTTTTTAGACATTTTTTCTTTCTTTTGGACTGGTTTTCTGTCAGTGCTGATGCACTTTTCTCATCAATACAGCAATAATACAGAGGAAATAGATCAGATTCCGTATGGTTGTTAAGCCTCAGAATTAGACTTTGAGTTTTCTGTGATTTGGGGGAGAATTAGTCATCAACGTGTGCTGCTTTTTATTTATTCTGGTTTTCAATCAAAAAGCCAAATTGGTGTGATTTAAAGCCATTAATTACACTCAAACGCACACAGTCATATGCAGACATTCTGAGGGTCGAACTGCAGATATCACGGTACTTGAAATGCTGTTAGGTAGTTCTCAAAGATTATCATCCAATCCTTGCTGACACCAAATAACAGCATAAAGTTTTTAGGTAATAGAGACTTTATACTTGAGCATTGCTCATAAGTCACGTTAAATGAAGCAATTTCTTTGGCTAATGTGCTGTTGTTACTGCACTCACGTCCACATAAACAATTTTTTTTTTTAACATTTCTAGAACACTATTAATAGTTATCGAAGTAGCTATCTAAGATAAAGTATCTAAACACCACAATTTTTATACTAAGGAAGCTTTTGAGACATTTCTCTGATCACACACACACACGCGCACAGATAGCCTGGTTGTAGAGACATCACATCTACCTCTGCTTATTCTTACGTACTGTCTCTCTGCAACTGATCTCTGTACAAATATTTTTATGCGGAAAATCATCAGGAAATATTAGTAAATTAATTAGCACGTTGATCGTCATGTATCCCACTAATTTAGTACAAAATGAGTCCTTGTGGACTCATGCCCCTGTCTGGAATTTTTATATATAGGAAAAAAATATGAAAAGTCATAAGGAAAAATATAAATGACTATAAAAAATGTTGTCAGTGTTATGAGACACTTTGTTCTGCTTTAGGCGGAGAAATGAATTAGTGCGTGTATGATATGTATTTAAGTCCTGTTTTTATATTTTAGCTGCAGTAGCATTAAAAAGGGAAATGTTTGTGCCAGCAACAAAAAGTTATTCTGTAGTTTGTTAATTACAAGTGAAGTTAGGATGATACACTGTGTATTAAGCTGAAGTCCTTTTAGGTTTTAGGTCATATGTTGATTTTGGAAAAACATTTTTGTAAATAGAACTGATTAGTCTTGTATTCTAGTCCATATTTTGCTTTCTTTACTATATATGGGTGTATATAATAACTGATTTGCTGTGGAAGATACGGCTGTGGGTAAAATTGTTTTGTAAGTGAGCTCCCTGTTTGGATGCTCAACATCCCAGTATTGTTTAGATTGATGAAATCGTTTGTAATGTGTCTTTTTTTTTGACTGAATGCATTTCAGTTTCAAGACAGCTTTAGGTGTATTGATGTTTTTTGTTTGATGTATTGCTTTTCTCCATTCTAGTTCAATTTTTGGAATATTTGTTTTATCGCTTGAAGGAAATTGTTGTAATTTTGTGCCTTTGTTGCCATATTGGCTTTATTGCAAAAGATCAATGCCTCACCCAAAGGCCTTTCTCTGTAAACCAAAGCCATGTGTAGGGACCGCTAGCTTGCCGATGGTACTGCTCCTATCCTGTGGATAACATACTGGAGCGCAGCCACAGAGGTGTCTAATGCAGCTACGCATGATTCCCACAGCAAATGACCAGTTCCAGAATCAGTTTTCCTCACAACAGTCGATGCAGTTTGTTCTTTCTGATGCTGTACTTATGATAAGTATATTCCAATAACTTGGACTAAGGTCCAGCCAAGCATCCATCACTGTGTTGTTACCACATTTGCTGACCGTATTGGCATATCTCAAGTCCATCATACTTGCAATTTCAATAACTGACCTCTTTGTATCTCTAGTTAACATCTAGTCAAGCTTGCAAACAGCCGAAAGAAATTGAAGTGTTATGACTTTGTTGATGTATACCTTCATAAATGTGTACGAAGTTTAATCACCTTTAGCAAAAAAAAAAAAAATTTTCGTTGCTTAATGTGTATACTTTTGGCCTATGCAATAATTGCCCTTGGAGTGTAAGCGTTGGTTTTTTTGTTCAACCTATGCCTTTCTTTCATGAATTCAATCATTATATCCACCTTCAGAATTTCATAAATAAATATATGAATGTTAGCCAATTGTCCGACGGGTATTTCTTTTACCACCCAGCCCAACATTGGTCACAGTAAAATACCTCAGCATCACCTTTCTCGTGTATAATAAATAACAGCTTTAAATATGAAATAAATCCATAGAGGTTGCAATGACACAATCAAAGATAATCAAATTTTATTGGATTTTGGCATTCTGACCAAAAGATAAAGAAAATCAAAAGACATCCCTACCACACACAGCTCAAGAGGCTTTCTGCTTTTTTACACTGTTCTGTAGCATTTCATCATCACATACATCCATTCTGTCACTGCTGCATTTACGCTCACAAACTCAAACCATACATCCATTTGATTCACTCGGTATAATCTGTAAAATACACATTCACTCCCTTACAAAATGTGCAGTCATCAACACACCCATATGCACTGTTGAACACACAGTGGGATCCTGTCTATCTGAGGCTGTTACTGTTAGGTTGTGATCCAGCGAGGCCGGGATGGTCAGGACTGTGGCGGTTCTGGTGAGAGAGGGAGCAATAACACAACGGTTTAAATTCACCATGCAAAAACAATATCTGTATTTTAAACATAAAATGTATTTTAAAAGCTGTGTTGATGTTGTTGGTTTGTGTGAGTACACAGCTGAACCTAGTCCCCCTCGTCAGTGTACTTTACACAGTACTTTAAACAACTTAACTTCAAGGGTAAATTAGTTTGATTAATATTAGCGCAAGGGTTTTAGGAAAGCCTTGAATCGCTGCCCATTAGGATCTACAATAAAGCATGACAGAAATAGTCAAGTCTTGACCAATAGTCTTACTTTCTTCTTTTTCTTGTCTTTCTTCTTCTTCTTGCGATCAGGATCATCATCCCTCTTTTTCTTCTTCTTCTTGGGGTCAGAGTCTGACGGCGTTTCTGAGACACAAACAATCAAAACAGTCAGTAACTGAACACACATTACATTCGTTACCTTTGTGTGTGTGTATATGATGTTTTCTACCATACCTTGAGGTAATGGGTCCTGTGGTCGATGGTGTTTGTGCTTGTGTTTGCTCTTCTTCTTTGGAGGTTGTATGTGCATCAGTCTATATTGTTCTGGGAGCTGGGAAAAAGAAAAAAGCAACGTACTATTCAGTCACACAAAAGTATCTACCAGCATACTGAAATGTGGGCTAAGCAAAAAAATGCATTAATGTTTTCGGTTAGTACCGGTCCAGTATGTAGTCTAAATCCCGTCAGGAGAGCGCCAGTCAGAGGACTGAAAGAGTTCCCACACACTGGAGGCTTGTCAATCAGAGAGCGTAATGAGCTACCATCTTGAGTGCCCTGACAGTCAATCATACCTGTTGCACAAGAAACAAGAGACAGGATCAAAATATAAACAGCGACAGAGAAACCACTAACTACAGCCAAAAAATCTTTGAGATGAACAGGACAAAACTATACTCATTGTTACTTTCATGAAAACACAAACATCTGGGACTCATCCCTTTTGGAGTCGGACATGACTGTCTGCTAGCTGTCAAAGGGAATGATCCGGGTTGACTGCATGATTTACAAGCACTACAAACATTTATTATATTCAAGGTACGGATCTGAACATTTTGGATATCATTGTACAGAGTACCCAGCAGCATCAAGTCCGACCATTGTAATTTGGTTACCATTTGTAAGTGTGGTTTTTAAATACAATTTAGAAAGGTGTGATTTTGAACTCTTTTAAAGGGATGCTGTGATTGAAATAAAGGTCAGAAATTCAGAGCGAGCCAAAATCTGATACAGTAGGAATGAGAATTGTGAAGCATTGGTATCTAGGATGGTAGAAGAAAGGCACAGTTTAAAAGCAGGTCATTACCACACAAGGTACTGTTTTGATTACCCTGTTGATGGTCACAAGTGAAAATAAATGTTCTTTCTACTAACAGTATTGCTTTGTACTGACTGACTCAATCAAGACGAACACTTAACAGTTTACAAATAACACTAAATGTATAGAACAGAGGCATTACCTGTGGAATACGGATCATTACATGCATTTAGTTACGACTCCCTCTAATCCCCATTAGGTTCTTGCCAAAACTCACCTGGTAACTCCGGTAGAAAGTTGCTGAGCTTCTCCTTCACCTTTTTGCCACAGAATTTGTTGTATGCGTGTTCCAGATTGTAGTGCGTGATGAGGTTGGTGTTGCCGGTTAACTCGTTCCCCACTAAAAACACACATCCATACGAATATAAAATACCTCGGGATTTATTATATATGCAAGTAATTCAAGTTGTAGCAATTAAGGTAATGCAGAAAAATCATTTCTTGCTTGGTGACAACTCGGACGTTGGCTAATGGTCTCAAGAATCCCTACTAGGACCTCAGTTCCAGGCCATTTGTCTTTAGAGTAAATAACTTTAAACTCATTTTGATCTTTTTTATGTCCTAAACAACATGGAAAAACAACGAATTCCGTAAAAAAACGGGTCGAATATACCCATAAATTAGCTTAGTCAATATGTTTCGTGAACACATCTGTTAGCATAATGTTAGCTGGCATTGTTTACAAACTGCGTGTTAGCCTTTGCTAGCAGATCAAATCATTCGTAAAAACTATCAGAAATTAATCGTACAACAAATGCTATGACTATAGCTGTCAACACGTACCAGGAAGCTCTCGTAGTAAATAGAAAGGTTCATTCATGGCTCCAGGCTTCCGCAGGGTAGGCCCTTCATCCACGAGCTGTGGTGGCATCTGCCCCGCCATAGAGACTTGATTTTGCGGCAGCGACGGTTTTCCTGACCCGAACCCCAGAGACGACGAGCCGGGCGGACCCTGAACTTCATTTTGCCCAAACAAAGTTGAAAACATCTCCGTCATATCTATCTCGAATAATACATTTATGTGAAGACGCTGTTCACTTCAAGCGTCCGGTCTACTGAATTACTTGTTTGAACGGTGTTCACCACCTACCAGTGCCCGTGTTGTGTCCACCCCTCTACTCTTTAACAGGCATTATTTTCTGAGACGCACGTACCGTAATAACCGTTATAAGCGCGCACGGTACCACAATAAGACCTTAAGTTCGCAGACAGATGATACACTTTAGTATCCAAAGCTGTGTAAGTCAATCCACTGGACGTCAAGAAAGTTCTTGAAGACGTTTCGACTCTCTTCCAAGAGACTTCTTCAGTTCTGAAGGTGGCTGCTCTTGTCCCAGCTTATTGAACCTGTGGGGTGTGGTCAGTGACATTCACGTTCCGTTGTCGAAACCCGTCTGACTCCTCCACGATTGTTGATGGGGGTGTCAAAGGGGGGTCGTTGAAATGCGAGTTTCACCTTTGTATGCTAATGAGGGTCATTAGCATGAGACACATCACCTGGGTTAATGTGCTAAGACAATCTTTTTTGGGAGTTTCGAAAGGACCTGATTGTAAAGATGTCTGTGTAGGTTCTCAGTCATCCAGGTCATGGTTATCCAAAAGCTGTTGAGTCGATCCACTGGACGTTAAGAAAGTTCTTGAAGACGTTTCGTCTCTCATCCAAGACACTTCTTCAGTTCAGAGACAATCTTTTTGGGGGTTTCGAAAGGACATGATTATAAATGGGAGAAAGGTGATGTCGCAGACCACCCCCTCTATTCAGAGATGGCTTCTCCACTTTGACGTGGATGGCCTCTTTCACTCCTCTCTCAGACCATTTATCTTCCCTGTCCAAGATCTGAACATCTGTGTCCTGAAATGAGTGTCCCTCTTCCTTGAGGTGAAGGAAGACTGCCGAGTCCTGTCCTGATGTGTTGGCTCTTCTGTGTTGAGCCATGCGTCTGTGTAGTGGTTGTTTGGTTTCCCCTATGTAGACATCTGAGCATTCCTCGCTGCATTTAACTGCATACACCAGATTGCTCTACTGACTGTGTGGTGTGGGGTCTTTTGGGTGGACCAGTCTTTGTCGGAGGGTGTTTCCCGGCTTAAAATACACAGGGACCTTGTGTTTGTTAAAGATCCTCCTCAGCTTTTCAGACACCCCAGACACATACGGGATCACTATACCATTGCGCTTGCTCTCTTCCGTCCTCGCTGGGTTGTTCTCCTTTCTGGATCTTGTGTGAGCTTTCACGAAGGTCCAGTCAGGATATCCACACGTTTTTAATGCCCCTTTCAGGTGTTGGTTTTCTTTCACCTGGTCTTGGGCACTGGTTGGTAGCTTATCAGCCCTGTCTTGCAGGGTACCAGCTACTCTCAAGAATCCCTATTAGGGCGTCATCAGGGACAAGACCAGCCACCACCACAAGAACTGCAAATGCCTCTTCGATGAGAGGCAAAACATCTTCAAGAAACTTTCTTAATAAATCCAGTGGATTGATTTGGATCAATCCACTGGATGAATGCCTTAGCAGATTAACCCAGATGATGTGTCTCGTACTGATGACCCTCATTAGAATACAAAGGCTCAGTGAAACGCGCATTTCAATGACCCCCCCCTTTGAAACCCCCATCAGCCATTGTTGAGAAGTCAGATGGGTTTCAACTATGGTCGTTGAAATGCAAATAGCCCTGACCACACCCCACAGGGTTATTAAACTGGGACAAGACCAGCCACCACGAGAACTGAAGAAGCCTCTTCGATGAGAGGCAAAACATCTTCATGAAAGTTTATTAAAGTCCAGTGGATTGATTTAAACAGCTTTGGATGATTCCATGAGTTCACTTTTATTTTCAGACAAATAGATACAAAAACGCTATGTACAGGAATATGTGCAGGTTAGAACATCAGAAGATCAAACATTAAAGACATCTGCAGGGCAGAGAGATGAAGCCAGTTTTTCAAACTGTAGGACGGAAGCCTAAAGGTGAAAAAAAACAACAACAACACGTCAGCTTTAAGCATTCACATTCACTGTAAACATATTTTAAGTTTATACTTATGATGGCAAAGTTTTATTTTCACCCTCTTCCACAGGTTGTGGAGGGAACGATCTTTTATCTAACCAAATCCAATATCACGTTTTTTTCCCCCTTTAAAAATATCATTACCATTTACAACATATTAAAGCTGATCAATGTTACCTTCAAAAGTAATTGCAGAATCTCAGACTAAAAGTAAAAGTGATGTGGATCATATACAAGAATTTTACATCTGAACTGAATTCAGATTAAATCTGAAATCTCTAGACTGAAAGACATATGCTACACTTCAATTTGCTTCTTCAATATGTAAAATATGGTAGGAGGATGTTGAGTTTTGAACTGCCAGGCAGGAGGCCTAGAAGAAGACCAAAGTGGAGGTTTATGGATATAGTGAAAGAGGACATGAAGGTAGTGGGTTAGAGAAGAGGATGCAGAAGACAGGGTTAGATGGAGGCAACTGATTCGCGGTGGTGACCCCTGAAGGGAAAAGTCGAAAGGAAAAGAATAATAATATGTAAGTGTAGAAGCAAACAAGTTCGGTATGTTTGACTAGGTTAAACTATTCCTCTCACCTTCCAGTCATCAACAGCTGTAGAAATCTGATGTTCCAGCTGAGCAATATTCTCTCTACCAGCAAGAACTCTCTGGGCAAGGGAAGCATTCTCTGTTTTAATCTTTTTCAGCTCCAGTCGCATATAGGCCTCCTGCTTTTGATAGTAGGGCATCAGAAAGCTACTGAAGTCCTGCTCAGGAACCCCACTTGGTCGCCTAAAATGATATAAATGGTTAAAATATTTTGTTTTTAATCATATTGCAAGCTGGGCATAATTATACGCACATATACTGTTTAGTGAACAAATGCACAACACTTCTATTACAGATCCACTAGTGCAGCAGTCCCCAACCTTTATTGCACCATCTAAGACAATATTTTCAGACTGGCCTTCATTTGCTTGATAATCGTTAATGACACCAGGTCAGCTTTAGTGTAATAATAAATCACCACAGTGGTCTGATGTCTAATGCAGATATCAACAGACAATAAGCAACCTTTTAATAAATTAATAATCAACATCTCTGTAAAAGAAATTAGTTATTTTCGAACAAAAATTGTATATCAAAAAACTTGATTCAAGTGACTGTGCTGACTACCAATCAATGCATTAACCATAGGAGAAATACTCATCATTTATATATAAAAGGGTGAACAAGTCAATTTAATATTAATGATAATGAGCCCTAGGCTTGTTTCTCTGCAACAAGCCGGTCCCATCTAGGGGTAACGGGATACCCAAAGTGTGTTCCGGACGTCCAGTCTACTCCATAGTTTGGTTTTGTTTGATCGCTGCAGAAAACTCCGCTTCCTGTCACGTGACCAAGACCTGTCAAGAGTTACAGACTCACGTGTGCTGTACGTCATTCCGCACAGAAACCACTTTTCAAAATAAACATCTTTAGACTGATGATCAATAAAAAAAGTCGGCTCGTGACCCGGTACAAATCCTCAACGGTGATTAGGGACCGCCGCTCTTGTGAAACAAAACAGTTTGATATACAATCTATAAAAATGTTCAAATGAGATGTTTTTAGTAAGAGGGACACGCAGAATGGAAATTTTTGCTGCAACACCCGTAATTAATGAGTGTCTGATTCTCATGGTCAGCACTAAAATTAGATACTGCTCATTACTTTTCATCGAGACTAACAATTTATATCTGGAAAGAAAGGATATTTGCATTAGAAATAAAAATCTCTCACTATGTTGAATAAGCAGTTATACAACTCAGGGGATTTTTACCCAAGTTGAATGTTTATTTAATTTATATGTAATATACAGTATATTGTATTTTTATTCCACTTCATATATTTGGTAACATGATAACAGATTTATACAGGTGTCCAATGGCTTCATTTTGTATTTTGTGGAAAGCAAGGCAGCATGTTATAATATACATCAACAGATTTGCTAAATGATGATGGATGTTCTGTCATACGTCTGTACCCACAGATGGTAGTCTCCATAATGTCCCAATGGTTGCTCTGTGCATCTTTTTGAACTTTTTTGCAGAGTTGTGGAATTTGCAAAAGCATTTGCAAGTCTAGTCTTCTTACATTTATCATATCTATTTGCCTGACAACAATGAGCATAGATATCAGGCTTCAGATGTTTTACAAGAAAATTGAGCGTGTACAATCAAACATGAAAGCAGTTCTTAATTTCAATGGAGTGAAAGCAGATTTATTTACTAACCATGCAGGGTTTGGATTGTCCTTGGCAGCTTGCTCCAGTTTGTCCAGCTCATTCAGCTTGAAATCTAATCGGCCTTCTTCAATCAGCCTGTTTATGTCATCCTTCATATACAAAATACAAGAATTTATGTAAACAACTGAAAATAAATGAATGAAAAGTAATAAAATGTACACACATTTGTTAATATTAATGTATAGTATTAATGTGATGAACCTCTACAGCCCTCCGCAGCTCCTCTATGAACTGCTTGTGAATGCTCTCCATCCTTTGAGGATTCTTCTTGTACAGCGGACGAAATGTACTGGCAAACCTGTTGAAACTAGGAATGAAAGTAATGTCAACCAGACGTGCAGAAAAATTAAGCTACTGATCTAGTATAGGAACAAAAAGTTCATTACTCCAAGTTCATCAACTAACTGATTGACTTGGCTGTGAAGAAAATGAATTTCTATAACTGATTAATAAAAATAATAATTGGTTTATAACGAACAAAATACAGAATTTATTTTTAGCGACACAAACTAGCGGTGAAATTTCGTAGAACAGTGACGCAATTTAAATTTACTGAGTTATATACTGAACTTGGAGAAGTATTAAATTTAAAATTTATTGCTATTTACAGTAAAAATGATCGACAACACAAAAATTGAGACACATTTCTCTACAAAATGACGCATTACCTGGCAAGGTCGATGAACTTATCCAGACTCTTCTGCATGACTTTATTGAATATTTTCAGCCTGCTGTATCGAGCTTCCGTCTCCCCGGACGTGTTACAAACTGATCCGGGGTTTGGTCCGTCTGATGGACATTCGCCTTTACCCTCATTACTCTGGTTTCCAACTGAATCTTTTACACACAAATCACTGCTGGGCGCAATTTCCTTCGGAGTTCCTTCTTCGCCTTGCTCTACTTCCATCTTCTTCTGTTTATATTTCGCACTGCCCGCCAAATGAACGGCGAGCCGCAGCGACCAAAAAGGCGGAAAGCGCTTCAAAAGCGCTGCTGGAGCGCATGCGCAGTCTGATCAAGCCGACGCGTTCGGTTACTCCAGCTGTCATTCCTTTTCAAACTCCTGTAGTCGACCGCCATAGCTTCCAGCATGGGTCTAATCACAGGACTCTGTACTTTCTTTTACCACTTACCTCAGATTTACAAATGGCTGCTCAAACCGTATTATATCACGTCGTTCTTCATGTCCATCGCTTTTCTGGTGGCCCGAAAAGCTCCCGGGTTGTGTGAGCACCTGGCCAGCCAGCGGGAGGACCGCAACTCCTGCGACTTTGACTGGGTGAGAATAGAGCGTGCATGGCAGGGATAGTGTTGCCTGTTGCTAAATTTGGTGGAGCTAAGTCGTGTGTTGCTGTATATTGGTTAATCAAGCCCACTGTTGTTTAATGCGTTTGTCTTTTTAACTCACAGAGAGAACTTGAGATTCTTATGTTTCTCTGTGCAATTGTGATGATGAAGAACAGGAGAGCAAGTAAGTGAGCCCCCACTCCTCCTCACACCTACTGACAAAGTTTCTATATGCTAACTAGTGCTGATGAATGATATGGATTTGTTTTGGTGACTCTTAATCAACTGCGTCTCAGGTCAATTAGGAAAATCGATAATCGATACAATTTCATTGTAAAAAGAAAAAAAACTAATAAAATGTGTTGTCTCCCTATGAAACTGCAAACAAAGAAATGTGCTGCAGTAAGAACACACTGTAGAGGGCTGTCTTCATTCATTCATTCATTCATTCATTTACTACCATTTGCCCTTTTATTTGGCCTCAGTGTTGTTTTATGCTTTGGTTCTTCCTTCTCACCTTCCTCTTTGTTGTCAAACCTGCTTTATAAATATATAATACTATATCGCAGTAATATGATACTGTAATTACTGCAGCTTAACTTCAGATGATCATTTTTGAAGCAGTAATTTCATTTTCAGCCAATACAAGTGATGTTAATTGGATGTAATCATTGGGACAACCTAGTTTACTCTTTGCATACCTAATACAGAGGGTGTGACAACTTAACTATTTGCTTACACTGCACACAGTCACGTCATCAAAAGTGGCCCACACAAAGCCAGTACTGCACCTTTTGGGAGTATGAAGATGCATTAGAAGTGCATTTCTTTCTTAATCCTCTTCTTTAATTTAAGTTATAATTTGTGACTAAATTGTAATTAGCATTACACACATAACTACCATTGTTAACTTTCAATCGAATGCGTATTTATCGGTGTGTAACTGATTAAAATCTGAGTTAGAGGCAAACCCAGGAAGCCCTTCACTTAATAGTCCTTGTTGTGTAAACATTACAGCCTCCCTCTGACCTTGTAGTCGTGATGTGAAGGTTTTTTCCTCTTTTGCAGTCATTGTTTCCCTCTTTCTCAGTCACACTGGAGCAGCACATAGGCAACTTGTTCATGTTCAGTAAAGTGGCCAATGTCATCCTCTTCTTCAGGCTGGACCTTCGACTCGGAATCTTGTATCTCTCATTGTGTGTTGGTCAGTGACCTTGTTGAAAATTTTGCCCTGTATTCCTCATTACTTTGAATTTATTCAGACACTCCTCCCTTAAAGATAAAAAAAAAGTTAGGGATGTTCTTTTTTTAGCAAACCAGTGCTATCTCATTACTATTTATATGTGTCTACTTCTGTAAAAAGACACCAATAATTTTTTTTAATCCAGTCCAAAATATAATAGTTTATTTCCTCTTACATGCTCTTCCACCAAGCTTCATGAAAATCTGTGTAATAGTCTCTGTGTAGTCCTGCTAACATACAGACAAACAAGTAAACAGTGAAACTTCCCTCGTGTGTGTGTGTGTGTGTGTGTGTGTGTGTGTGTGTGTGTGTGTGTGTGTGTGTGTGTGTGTGTGTGTGTGTGTGTGTTATTAATCCGGGAGGAAAATAACATGCCTTCATTTTAGTTTGTATTGATAGTTTAAGAAAATTATAACCTATATTTATCATTATTTTCATCTAGTGTATAAAAATAATTTTATGTTCCTCCTACAGCATTTGTCATGACCTGTAAGCCACCTCTGTATATGGGACCAGAGTACATCAAGTACTTCAGTGATAAGACCATAGATGTGAGTGTTGTAACACAGAATGTGCTGAAGTACAATATCATACATTTAAAATTGAAACATTAAAGCGTACTGACTGATCGATTGTGCCCCAGTCCAAAAGCTGGGTGCGAGTGAACGCCACACGTCTTTGTTATCGGTTCTTATCTGATGTCAGGAGGAGCTGCAGCAGGACAGTCGTGTCACCTGGATTGTTGAATTCTATGCCAACTGGTCCTCAGATTGCCAGTCGTTTGCTCCTGTTTTTGCCGACCTCTCTCTCAAGTAAGAGATAGTAAATGTTCCATTGATCAAGCTTTTGAATTGTAGTACGTATTAGTCAAACAAATGTCTTAAATGGAACAGATGTACTTGTGATTGACTGTGCAGCACCCAATACAACATGGATTAATATACTGTAGAGTTGACTAGAAACCTATAAATCATGCCATTTGCTGCAGTTTAAAAACCTTTGTAAACCTTCTGATTGCTTATCAGCGCTTTATTAAAAACAAAAATAGTTATTGATTTTAGTCCCCTTCATGATCTTTGATAGGTGGAAAAACTAAAAAAGTTTTGATGATGCATTGGGGGTTTCAGTCCAATAACTATTGAATTGCTCTTTGAAGTATAGCAGTTTGGAAAGCTGGCTAAGAACAAAGTTTTAGTCTGACATTCCCAAATTGTCTTTTGTGTCTTTCCAACATTATGCAGGTACAACTGCACTGGCCTCAGGTTTGGAAAGGTGGACATTGGACGCTACGGAGAGGTTTCAGAGAGGTCATATATTTTCTCTGCTCTGCCACACAGGATGTTGCAATCCATGGCAGTAGTTGGTTTGTTTATGCTAAATCATGACACATTCTTAGCGTATAGGTATAAACTGTCATAAATTAATTCTGGAACAGGTACAAAGTCAGTACTTCTCCCCTGGCGAAGCAGCTGCCGTCACTGATACTTTTCCAAGGAGGGCGGGAAATTATGAGACGTCCAATGGTGGACAAAAAACGCAGAGCGGTGTCTTGGACCTTTAATGAGGTACAGTAGGTCTATCCGTGACAAACACACAGAATAATGTGCAAACACATTCACATGCAGAATGCCAATATGAATATTTCATCTCTAGGAGAATGTCATCCGAGAATTTAACCTCAATGAACTCTTCCAAAAATCCAAGAAGCTGAATAAGGGTCGTGAATTGAAAGAGGGGGAGCCTGAGGGCTCTCACATAGAGGACATCGATGAACTCGATGCTGGAGCAGACAACCTGGAGGAGCCTCTGGAGAGCAAGAAAGACCAGTGAAATGTGGAGATTATCCAATAGGGGCTCAATGAAGCCTTTAATTTTCATCTGACTTTGAATAAGAGTGGAGGAAGGAAAATACATGCAATCTTTAGCAGAGTTTATTTCTATGCAAGGCTTTTACCACAGCAAGTACCCAAAAGAAGAGCAGCTGGATGTTTTCCTGGGTATCTGGCTTGAAGAGGTGCCATGATGAACTTAAACCTATTTTCTAAGTTATTTTTTTTAGCAACATTGTATTGCTTCAGGTGAAATATTACGAGACTGAAATAAAAGATGAGGACTGAAACTGAAAAAGAAGTTAAAATAATGACACTTTCATGCATTGGTTTGACCTTTTTATTCTGAGAAGACATCTTTTTAAAAAAAATCTGTATAAGGCCATTTTGGAAATTTCTTTAATGTACATGTTACAGATATTTGTGAAACCATTCACCACAGCCCACATTAGTGATATTTTATCTCACATAAAATTATTCTTACGATACTCACATGGTTTCAAATTGTTCAGTGGCCACCACCCTTGGCCACAGCAGCAAGATAAACTCAGATTCTTTTTATCTCCATACACTGTTTGTGCCATTAATTATGCTTCTTTTTGTACGACCACCCCCATATGAACCAGGTGGAAATTTTTACAATATTCTCACAAGTATGCACACCAGTGAAGCATTCAGCACAACAAATAAAATCACATGCACACCAAAGACTTAGCCTGGGAGATTTGAAAACTTGTAACAAAGTCGTTTGGGTTGAACAAAGATACTTGTGTGCTACAAGCGTGTACTCATCCCCAAAAGACATGCTACATTCAGCCAGCACTGACATTCTACTGCAATTATCACTGTGGGCCTTGACAGAAGAAAAGCCTTTACTGTAATGGCCAGTCCTGACAGACAAACTCAAATACAAGTAAGCAGTACTAGTTTTTCCTTTGTCAACATGGCTATTAGTTCAAGAATACAAAATGTACCTTTAGTTTTTTTCTTTTTAAATATTCAAATCAATCTTAAAATCTTAACTGTCGCAATTTTTTCCTCAAATAAATGCAAGGATAAATCCCAATTAAAAAAATAATGTGGTTGCTTTGTTATGAATAGTTCCAAGGCCAAAAAAAAAAAAAAGCAAACCAGTCCCTCCTTAAAAAATGCAATTCAATAGCATATCTGTTTCTCTTTTACAAATTAATAGGTTTCAAGAAAAAATATTTAGATTTCTTAAAACAAACTGCTTTGGAATTGTATCCCAAACTACAAGGTTGCTTCGTCTGAAATAAATAAGCCCTTCCCTCTCTGCCTTGTTTGGCTGGCTAACTTACAGGTAATGTTCTGCTAGCATCTTGATCAACCAATGGACACAAAATTTAAGAGAAAAAGAAGGGAAAAAAACACCAAAACAAGACATACAATGATCTTAAAGCTACAAATAGATTTTGCATAATGTTCCTCGAATTAACTTTACAAGCATACATTCCACAAAGATGTTTGTGCTCCAATCACATTTCAGAATATTTCTTTGTGGCTTTCAAACACTAAACTCAGTCATCTGCCACTTCAGCCGTCCACTAAAGGATAACCAATTTCTTTGGACGATGTCAATTCCAGCAAGTCCTAGTGATTGGCTGATACAGCCGTTAAAAGTACACTGATCTGAAATTGCTTTCATGAATAATTGGACACAGAACAAATGCCACCATCAGCAAGTCACTTCAATACCTGACACATAGACCCAATAATAATCTGGAAGATTTTATACATTTGTATAAAACAATGTTTTTGAAAAAGACATGTAAAACTAAAATGATACTGTTTATAGTTTGGATTCTTCTATCATTGACTCATTGATTAAAAGGTTGTGTGGTCCATTTACACAGAGGAGACAAAATCTCTATTGATCAGCCGTCCGAAATCCTCCCTCTTAAAATCTTTGATCCAATGGATAAAGGCCATCCATTCATTAAATTATGAGCACAGTGGTCGAAACTCTGTGCTAATGTCCCAATTAGAACAGTAAATCTTTGAATAGTGATGCATGTTCGACAGACATATCTGTACCCAGCCATGATTATGAAGTCACATCAGCTTATGGCTCACAAAATGGCTAAATAACGACAAACTGATCCTGGGAAACATGAACCAGCATCACCTTCTTCTAAGAAAGGCTAGCAGTTTCGTTGCAAAGTTGTGTACCAGAAAGTTCTGCTCCTTTACTCTGCTGCAGTAAAAAACAGTCATTTTTCAGGGGTCTGCAGTCATGAATAATATCAGCTTAGGCTAAACAGAAGCTGTCCAGTGACTCTGATGTGTCACACTCAAACCGAGATCTCGTACGTGGTCCCTCCAACACCTGTCACTTTCTTCACCCCTCCTCCTGGTTTGGATGTGTTGTGATTGGTCAAGACTGGGCGAGTGGTGGATCTGATTGGACAGCCATCAGGAAAGGGAGCCAAGGGGAGTGGGGGGTGGATTAGGGATGAGAAAAGAGGATACATGGTTGTGGATATGAGCGGTTCTACTTGAACTAAAACAAACGGCAAAATATTTCTCAACTGATGATCTTAAAAGGTGTCGGGTAACTATTCTTAATAACATAAAAGACAGACAAAACACTGAAGGACAGAAAAAGCAGCATGGTCAGACATGCTTCCATGGGGTTTAAACACACACTGACATGCTAATAAAGCTGAAGCAAGCATTTCACTCAAGCAATGCTTTCATACACACATCCAACTGTTGAATACTAACCAAGCAGAGACTGGCTGTAAATTGTAGAAGAAGAAAAGAAAGACTCACACAGATCAGGGAGGAAGAGGAGAACTGACATAAACCAGGGAGGAAGAAGAAGAGGATTAGGAAGAAAAGGAGAACGAGGAAGAGTAGCAGGTTGACAGAACTGGTGATGAATAACTACTCACTGTGGAACCTGATGCCCTCCTCCAGCTCCTCCTCCTCCCAATACAGCGCTCCCTCCTGTAGGCCGAGGTTTGTGCTGAGGCCACGCCTCCCCAGCGTAACCCTGGGACTTGCCGAGAGAGAGGCCGCGAGGTGGCGGGGAGACAAGAGGCTCTACTGAGCGGGATGAGGAGGAGGAAGAGTTACGTATGGGTCGGGAGGATGAGTCCTGATTGTGATGGAGAAGGTGCTGGATTTCAGTAGGTCCAGAGGAGTGGGGGGGTGGGCTGACAGCACGCAGGTAGGCCCTGTGAGGGGAGGAGAAAGTGGCAGAGCCCTGGAGCAGCTGTCCCTCCCTCTGCTGGGCGATCTGAGCTGAGAGGAAGGGCGATGTGTAGCCCTGCAGACGTGCACCGGGTGACACCACCTCAGACTGGCCTGTTCTTGTCGCTGAGGGGAACTGAGCGTAGGGCTTCTGTGGCGACAGCTCATGGGCTGCTGACTCAAATTCCGGGCTCTCGGATGGCGTCAGCAGGCTGTCATAGGACAGGCTGCCATTCCGAGGCGTCTGATTGGCCAGGCTTTTGTAGCTGGTGTCTGTGGTTCCCTCTGACGGGAGCGTGGCCAGTGGGTTATGTGCCGTGTGGGCCGAGCGTAGGCTGGAGGAGTGGGATCCCGTTGACAGAACCAGAGAGGATGGGTAGGAGGTGTAGGAGCGCCCAGTCAGGGAGTAACCTGACATGCCCCCTGATAGTCCTGCTGCAGTCCCTCCAGGGCCTCCGGGGCCCTCGCCTCTTTCGCCTCCCCCTCTGTGCACCCCTACACCTCCCCCTACCACTGTGGCCCCATCCAGGCTGCTTGGTTCCGAGCGATAGCTGGGTTTTTGGCTTGACTGGAGGATGGAGGGAGACGGAGAGTCAAGACTCTCCCCACGAATCATCTGAGGAGAGGAAAGACGAGAGGAAGACAACCAGACCGAAGATACAGAGGAGGTGGAGGGGAGAAACGAAACAAAGATGATGGCAGACGTGAATGAAGGAGGGAGATGAAATCGTTATCTAAACAACAGATAACAAAGAACAAAAACAGACTCACGGAAAAGAAATTGTAATAAAAAGAAAATGGTGGCGAGGGGATAACAGATGTTTGACTGGTGCTCTACTTCATCACACCACTGGACTGGGAAACACTGACTGGCTTGAACAAGCACTGCATGTCAGACTGTGTGTATTTACACATACTGTACATGGAAATACAAACACACAGAGTAGAGAATCACACAATCCAGTCAACTCGAGGGAAAGGAGACCCACTCAAACACACAGAGACATTCAAAGGGACACACACACACACACACACACACACTGGCTGAGACTTACTTATCAACTGATGGCCACTGAATGATCATTTTAAAGTCGAAGTAAAAATAAAAACAAAAACAGGGGCATGGTATTATCCACAAAGTAAATCAGAAGGAACAGGGCATGTCATCCACCAGAACCTACAACAGACCGATGTGTTTTATAAATGCTCTCTGTACCTTGCTATGTAATAGTTACGTTTGCATTCAAAGGATATATTCAGATTCAAATGCATTTTTCAGGTGTCTGTGTCCGATCAGGCACAAGCATCTTTTAACTTGACTGTAAGTCGATTGCTCTGTAACAATTCATACCCAACATCCTCAGGTCTGTGCTTGTCTAAACTGACAGGTACCTTGTTTGGATGTGCGAGGGCAGCGTGGTTCCTTCCTGGGCTGTTGTAAGCCGGTCGGTACTTAAACATTGATGGTGTGGGTGGAGCCTCAGTCAACAAGCTGCTTTCTGTATGTGGGGAGAACCAAAAGGGACAATTGAAATCAACACTTAAGAACGTGTGTGTGTGTGTGTGTGTTTGTGTGAGTGTGTGTGTCCCAACCCTCAGTGTCAGCACGGGGACGGCCCATGTAACGAAACTCAGGCTTTGGAGGAGGAGGAGGCTCAGCATCTGCAGACTGGCTCTCCGTCTGATCCAGACTACTCTTGGACTGGAAAAGACAGAATTCATACAAACAACAAAAAAATAATCAGGATCCCATTAAAAATAATATTGAATTTGAAGAAACAAAAAACCCTGTGGTTGAGAATGTAGCCACAAGGTTCTTGTTGCAATACAATGAAACCTTCTAGATTTTGCAGGTTCAGACATGTAGTTAATTTTTTTCCAGGTGGAATTGCAGCAAAGGAAAGTTAGTTTGAGCATCTGATAAATTTTCCTAGTTACCACCAACATGTTTCTAGTACTGGATGACATTGTTTTTAATCGGTGGATCAAAAACATATATCCATGCTGGATTCTCTCTAGTCATTGTCAGAGAAAGGCAAAACAAGAGAGGAAGTCCAAAATTTGCACATTAACACTTCTACGCTGCTCATTGGATTTACAGTCACTCACCCTGGTGCTGTGGCGATCATTCTGGATCCCGTTGTCCAGAATCTTGGCCTCCAGCTGGGCCTCGGTGAGAGGCGGCCTCAGAAATGGTGGCTGTACTTCCATTGCTTGAGGACTGTGCCACCGGCCCACATATCTATAAGGTGGACACATGAATTTCATTCCTAATTAAAATGACAAGTGTAAACAGGGGAGGTTGAAATTAACAAGTGTCTTCGAAAGACAGGCTGACCTGGGAGCCTGGGAGCGGCACAGCACATGTGAAATATTCCTAAAACAGCCATTTGTAAAAGGGTTGACGCCTCCTCGAAACTTTCCTGTCACCTGCAGTCAGAGAATGGAGGAGAAAAAACTTTCTAGCCTCAACAACAATGTTTCATGAAAGAAAAAACGTGTATGAAATTATTCAGTGACATGGGTTGTTCTGAGAAAACCACGCTCTTGTTCAGTGTGTACCTGTTCGTTTGTGGTTCTCCCTCGGGCCACTAACACAATGTGGAACCCAGTCAAGCCAGCAACTGGGACGAAAAACAGACCAGCCACACACATTACAGCCATACTGAGATTGTCAAGGATATCACAACGACTGCAGCCAAAGAGCAAGTAAATAATGCCAACTAGAAACTCCCAAACAGGAAAACGAAGTTCCACAGTGTTTCCTGCAGTTAGTTAAATAAAGGATACGTAACAGCAGCATGTGGCGTGTCCAGTTGTTGGCGGTGGTGCAAGACGTAAACCAGGCCATAGCTAAATACGTTCACGATGTGGGTAGTAAGCGACAGCAAGAAGAGGAAGAAATAGCGATAATTCCTCCGACCAATGCAGTTGTTCACCCAAGGACAGTGGTGGTCGAAATCCTGACAAAGCATAGCGTTAAAATTGATAAGGTGCAGAAAAAAATAATAGGAAAAAATCAAAACATTAAAATCAGATAAATTTGCAGCTTTGTCTTCCTCCATTCAGATGCAATTCATGAGACACAACTAGGCTGAGCAGTGTAACACGCAGGAATTTATAAAAGTTCATTGTAATATTAGGACTTGAAATTTAAAGGAGATGTCAAATTACAACTATATTTTATTTATACATGTGTAAGAAGGGCTTTCGGGAATTGGTTCAGTTAACATATAATTTTAAAATGTACATTATAATATTGCAGAGGTTCTGCTGACATGCAGTCAGTGAAAAATACATTCTTTTCAAAATACCGAAAAAGATAAAAATTCGAGGAGCCACGACAAAGAAAGTCCACGATACTGTACATGTGTGCGTATGTGTGTGTGCACCTCCACACAGTTGTCGCACACTGAGCAGTGAGAGCACCGTGGCGGACGATAGAACCGGCAGGTTGAGCACCATTTCATGCGCACTTGGATGCCTCTGATCTCTACTGTTTTATAGAGGGGAGCACGGAAATCATCCTCTTTATCCTCATCCTCCTCCGCTGCAGCCAACAGACACAAACACGCAGACTGTAGTTCGAGTAGCAATCAAATGGTTATTACGTCATGTCAAAAGTACTGCATAATGACAGGAATAACTTTCTACGGCAAATGCTTACCAACAACGTTCATGTGTTCTTACCTCTGGGGAAGACTCCAGGGTCCATGAAAGTGGCCATGCAGAAGTTGGAAAGGGTGAAGAGGAAGATCACAGCAACGTAGATGGGAATGAGAGAGGAGAAATTCTCTGTCAACCACGGACATCTGAAGAGTACAAAAAAGGATGGGAAGAAAATGAAAGTTAAAGGCAGTACTAATACAAAGTTGGGACACAGTTGACCATTCCTCAATGGGAAGGTTTGTCCAGATGTCTGACAGGTAAAGTAACTGCCATAAATATAAGATCTGACATATTGAGACTTTTGAAGTTAAGTTTGAGTGACACTCTAATTAACATGTCTTCAGATGTAGCACAAAGGGTATATTTACACATGCTGTTAGCAAATTGAAAATGTCCACACATTTTACTAACATAGTCTCAACAGCGTCAACAACATAGTAAGCAAAGTATGTTTGCACCACATTTCATGATTAAACTGTGAGACAAAGGAAGCGATACTTACGTGAAGCAGAAGAAAAGAGTGGTGGACCCGACCAGGAAGGTGACGGCTGCAGACACTGGGACATAACGGCTGGGTCGAAATGGACGGGGAGGAGCAGAAGCAGGGACAGCTACTCCTCCCCCGACCCCCCCACCATTGAAACCCGGCATCAGACAGAAAAAAAGAGGAAGACAGGGAGAAAGACGTAGATATTTGCTGTACAATTACTGTTTTATGGGTCAAAACAGCAAATATGGGGTTTGTTTGGTAAGAGTGGACATGACCAGTCTGGGAAAGAAAAACAATTGAATAGAAGCATGAGGGATTCTTCGAATGTGGGCACTAAAGCTCTCCCAGCACCAATACAATCACCTCAAAACAGAATTCCTTTTATTTAACAACTTACAGCTTTTTGTGGATGTTTAATTTGTGAGCATAATCACAATAGAAGCATATAAAAGCAAAACTATACCAGAGCAGTGTAATACAAAAATATGTGTAGGCAATTCATAAATATTTTTGTATGGCTTTACGGTAACTATTTGGTGCAACAATATAAATAAATCTAATCTTAAACTGCTCCCTTGCACAAGCACAACTTAACACAACTGAGAATGCATAATAAAGCAGAGGCAATCACAATCTACGCTTCTCTCTGCCCTAAAGTGTTTATATTTATGGCCATCAGTGTGCTTGAGTTCTGATTATGCCTTTCTGAAAAACTTGATCAAAAACTAAACCATCAGCAAATTATAGAGGTAGTGGGTGGATAGCCAGCAGGGTGAGAACAGAAGCACATACAGGACAACAGGCATGGGATTGAGCACAGCAGCTGCTGATGACTTCTGTGATTGTCCCGAGAGGGTTTATTTAGGCACTGGGTGGGTGGAAGAAACTGAAAACGGCGGCAGGAGGGACAGCTCCAGCGTTTCAAACCAAGTCTTCTAGTTGAAATAATTACACAAAATCACTCAATCTGTTGCTGAAAACTGCTTGACAACAAACAAAAGTCCAACTAGAGTTTTTTTTCAAAATCCTGCTAAAAAAAAAAGTTTTTGCAAATGATGTATACTCTTGCCATTAAAATTAAAACAACTCAAATAGCCAAACAGAGTCCCCTCTGATTGATGATTGACTCCTGCCTTCAGTCTCAATATAGGGACGAAATCAACTCGTTCCAAAAAGAAGCCCTGTGTATGTCACCGAGGTGTCATCACACTTGGTTGGGTCTGGATGTAGAGACCTCTCCCACCTCCCAATTCTCTGCAAATAGACCTCCTTTTCCATTTTGCATGTCTTAAATAAAGCCATGTGTCACGATGTCATGTAGTCTGATGCATTTTAGTCCTTTCTTCTTTATTTCACACTGTCTTTTTCGCCCACTAGCTGTTTTTCGCCCACTGAAAAACAGAACACACAGTGGAAAAAATTAGCACACAAATACATAGGTGGCCAATATTTCAAGCAATCAAGGAATTTTTGTCTTGTAATTATATTCTTGTACACATTCATCACTTTTCTTTGTCCTAAATGAAGGTAGTCTTGAACGTGACTGAAATTTTGTTTTGAGGTGGACAACTTTGCAATGGATATTTCACTTTCCACTCATGCTAATGTTTTATCAATGAAATTTTTTTTAACAAAATGCATTATAGATAACTTTACAACTATTACCAAATTAAATAAAAGTTTTAACAAAGTATAACAAATAGTGTAATTGATGAACATTTTGCAGGCTGAAATGTTATCTTCGTTTTAAATCGCAAGACAGATATTCAATAGTGATTTCACAACAGTCAGAACGACTAACTTCTGTGTTCATAAATGAAGTCGTTCTCCAACCTGCAGCTTTCACGGGCAGCTGTCACCTCTATGCCCCCAGGTGGAACAACGAACACCTCCCATTACTGGAAATTAAAAACCACCACCGATCTGTGAGGGGGGTGGACGCCTTTGATACACAACTCAACCTAACTTCCTTCCTCTCCCGATGAAAACCATCATGTTGTTGTTGATAATCAGTCCTAATAAATACAACGCTGGGGCAAAGACGGCGTGTCAGTGTGCTTGTTGTTAATCATCTCATCTGCCCCACAACAAATCCCCCCCCCCACCCTCCGACTATGATGGGTGTTAATCCTAAAATCTCCCGTGTCGAGCCTTGTGTGTCATCTCATCGCAACAATCTGGGAGTTCACAAGTTAACAAAATAACTGAGGGGCCGACTGGGCTGGTATTTCGTATCCGTCCGGTTACAGTCGATGTGTTTTCAATAAACACGGAACATTTCAGGGACAATCACTTCAAATTGGACTTGGACGCTAAATTCGACCAAGCCTTAACGTCAAACAAGCAGGCCAGGACAAACCCACAGTTCAACCAGTACACTGACCACATAAACATCTTTGATATATTACGCTTTTAACAAAGGGAGAAGACACTGAAATTTTTCGTCTGGTGTAACGACGAGAGATTTAAATGCTACTCCTCCTAAATAATCAATCGGTGCTAGCGTCGAAAGTTTTTTGCGACGCACCTTCACCATAGCTTCAAGAGTTAGCCAGCGTCACCTGGATAGCAAAGAAGCTTTACACTCGCGGAGTGGCTTCCATGAACACCTGACAAGATTGACTGAAGCAACGTTCCCCCAAAGGTGTCAACCTTAAGAGTAGGTAAACCTAACAGGCCTTACCTAATACTAAACTTGCACGCTGTCCTGTCTAAACGGTGTACATTTTTAGTCCTTCCGTTCGCTGCTAGCACCTCACTTCGCTCGCTAGCTAGGCCGACGTCGGAATCCCGGAACTACTCCGTCAGGTGGAAGAAAAGGACCAATCACAGATCGAGAAGGCGTGGTCTAAGAGACATCAATAGCCTTGCAAAGTGAGGAAAAATTGTGACGTTAAGGCATTTTTTGTGAAACTCTGGATAATTATATTTACATTAATCCACTTGCTTTTGCAGAACAAAAGTATAAATAAGGTACAGTCCAATCTAGAGCACACCCCTGGGCTGAAAACAAAGCAATTAACCCTTTAGCAAATATTAATAAAACAAACATTTTTTGGAAACATTTCGGGAAAAATGTTTCAATAATGGTGGTCTATGGGATCTTGCTAAGCACTTTGATTTGATATAGTTCAAAAGCAGTGTTCAACTTAATGAAATTAACTCTACTGGGGAAGTTATCTTTAAAAACTTTAATATTGTGAATTATTACAACAGCATGCAGGACTGGTATTTGATGACTGCCAATATAAACTTGTTTGTGGAGTAAACAGCAAACATACAGTATGTATGTAAGTGCCCTAAACAGAGCATCTCACACTAGTACTGTATGTCCATTAAAATATTCCCGAAGGTTTATTGTTGTTTGCCCAATTTATGTCCAAAGAAGAAATTAGCAATACAAAAGTTTGTAACCAAATCATAGGGAACACTGCTATGAATTCACAGACTCACTTATTAAATTTGCAATATTGGATTAGGTTTGGTTGAGCAACAATTGTATTAAGAAACATTTTCACAACTGTTGTCCTGTACATTAGGCAGTAGATACATTCAAATAAATGCAAAACAGCACGCAATGCATAGGAGACGAAAACATGCTGCATGCGGAAGCCTGTAAAATTGAAACAAAGCAATGAAAATAGGAATTTATTCAACAAAAAAATATTACAAGATTAAAAAGATGCTCACAAAAATAATTGCTGCACTGCTACAACCACACCCCTTTCAACAAATTACTCAAACCCCAATCCAGGGCGTGTTTCCAAATGGGGCAACATTTACAGATATTCAGTGAGTCACCAATATCACTACTTTATCTTTCTCTCTCTTCCCGTATGTAGCATTACAAAGTAAAAACAAGAGAACAGAGATACAAATTGCGCTCCTGTGGCATATAAACTCTTAACACAACTCCCACATTGAAGCATTTGAGTGCCACTTCATTTAGTGTCCATGAAGCGGATGTCCATGATGAGCAGAGTATGTCTAGGCAGCGGTCTGGGTGCCGGAGACAACACTTTCATCACCTGTGTTTGTGTGTCCACATGAGTCACCACAATAAAACCACAGACAGGGCTTTCCACTATTCCTTTTCTAACACTTTCCTCGCCATCCTCAGCACTGCTTACACTCAGCACATGATATGTGAGGTCTCTGCCAGGTGTCACAGGCACCAGCTTTAGCTGGGTATCGTCCTGAGACATTCCCAGTGGCAAACATGAATCTGGGATGGATGGTGCTCCGATCTTATAGATGCGCACATCCGAAAAACGCACTTCATACGAGAAAGGGTAGAAGGAGACTCCACGGAAGCCATAAAAGTATTCGCGGATCTTTTCATCCCGAGCCTCCCGCCGGCACTCTTTGGAGCGCTCTGCCACCCCTCCAGACTTGGGGAGGAGCACAACCCGCACAAAGTGAGGAAGGTCTCGTTTGAGTTCATTGTAGAGCCTCTCATGGTCAAGCACCAACACAACATCAACCTCGAAGGCTGACGCACAGTGAACCAGAGCCTGGTACCCTGAGCCCTTCACCCATCCGCAGGTGTTAATGATGCAGCCTCCCACGCTGGCCTTTCTGTTCACCTCACAGCGCTGGGAAAACACTTCTGCTAGGCATGATGTCAGCTGGATGTTATGTTAGAAGAACAAATATATTAGGCAGTTAAACAAAAAAAAAAACAAAAAAGACAATTAAGACAAAATTTGTAATTTGTAAACAAAAATTAAACATCATTCATATATGTTCTCAAAACAATGACTTCTTGTTTTCTCACTTTATTGTAAAGCTTGATGTTGGTTCCTGGGGTTGTAGATCCAAAGTGGTAGACCAATGGAGCCTGGACTGAGAAGCCCTCCTCCACATCTGCTGGGCGCTCAATGCACAGTGCTGACACTGTACCAGGTACAGACACCTGTGGAGCAAAAACACTTAACACTTCGCATATTCAAACTTGTTTTTATCAACACTTCCATCCTATATTGCAAATACAAATACAGTGTAAGCAGTCTTTGACATGCAAAACATTTGTGTTCCAGAACTTCATGTACACAGTCCTGATAGCACCTGTTTCATGGGAACACTGTACCTTGCTCCTAACTCTGATTTATCTTTCTTAACAAAGATCCATAATAATAATTATTACTTAACACAGAATAGGGCAGCACGGTGGCACATTGGTTAGCGCTGCCGCCTCACAACACGGCGGACCGGGTTCGGGTCCTGCTCTGTACGGAGTTCGCATGTTCTCCCCGTGTCTGCGTGGGTTCTCCGGCTTCCTCCCACCTCCAAAAGCATGTGCTTCAGGTTGATTGGCCGTTCCAAATTGCCCATAGGAATGAGTGTGTGTGTGCATGGTTGTGTGTCTTTGTGTGTGGCTCCGTGTTGCACTGGCATCATGCCCGGAGTGTCCCCCGCCTCACGCCCTATGCCGCCGGGATAGGCTCGGGCTCCCCGTGACACGCTGCGGCGGATACAGCGGTGGTAATCTGAAGATGACTGACTGACTTAACACAGGTACCGTTTATGCTATACAGTAATCCCTCGCTAATAGTTCGCTCTTCAAGATGGCCGGCTTCACTAGATTGTGGATTTATAGTAGTCACATGATACCGTATGCGCATGCTATTGGCTGACAGCATCAGGAAGCGCGCTGCGTTCCGAGACTCACGGAATGCAGCTCACTCCCATGTATCAAACACTTAAAAGCACTTTAAACAATCTATAAGAGTGTGGAAAAAGGTAATACACATAGAAGGGGGTTTAATATAAGGGGAAGGTTCATAAACGTTTAAATTATAGTAAATAATAGTTTGTCGCTATATCGCAGAATTTTGTTTTTTGCGGGTGGTCCTGGAACGCATTAACCCCAAGTAATGAGGGATTACTGTATGTTGATTTTGAAACAAATAAGTCTGTCTGCAGTATGGTTTAACATTTTGCATTAAATCCAATCTCTCTTACCCCACTCTGTCCAACATCAAGTTCAACCAGTGTTGGCCTTCGGCCCACCCTCACAGCGTAGCTCAATAGCATTCGGCACACTGTTGACTTGCCTACATCAGTAGGTCCTACCACCATCACCTGAGGATAAAATATTATTCAATGTTCATGCAAAACGCATTTACTCAGATCCAGCTTGAGTATAATTCTTTAGTCAAGCCTACTCTGGGCCCTCTTTCATTGTCTCGCTCTGCTTGTTTTCTCATCTGTTCCAGGGCAGCATGTGTGTTCAAGTAGAGCAGCATAGGAGTGTCCTTGGACACATAAGCCACCTGGAATGAAGGTAGAGACACTGGTTACTGGTTGAGCTTCACATTTTTTCAATGATAAAATTACAAAATCATATATGATTGTGATATTTATTTCAAAACTTTGACATCATTGAATACAACATCCTACAGGAGTTCACCTCTGGCTTCCCATAAAGATTGACACTGCAGCCTTGCCAGGTGAAAACTGCAATCTTGGAGCCCGGACCAAATGTGTACTTCTTGTTGCGGTTCAGCTCTGAGCCAAAGACCTCAGCCATTCCTGTAATCAGCTCCAGCTCAACTTGTTCACCTGCCTCCCCTGCAGCCACGGACTCCACTTCAAAACGAAGTTCGGTCTCTTTCTCCAGGTCAAACCTAGTGCTGGCCTTCCCGCTTGCCGGAGCCTCTTCACTTGTCTTCACTTCACCTTCTGTTGCCATGACCTATGATTGAAAACAATGTTACACTGAGCTGGCAGTACTGGGGTGCTGAAAAGAAAAGAAAAAATAGACAAGCTGTTACAATGACTCTACTACTGCCATGCTTTGGAGAAATTTTTCATCATATATTTCTTTTTGAGAAAAATAAGTCTCAAAAGAAGATTTAAAATATTAGATTCCGTGGGAATTAGTGCTGACAATAGTATCCTGAAAAAACTTAACACCTGTTACATATGCCCAAGTTAAATATCATATTTTGGATACTTCCTACAACATGTAACACATTGTAATACAACAATAATAACAATCACAACTTTATTATGAAGCGCTTTCACAAGGTACTGTACAACACATTAAAACCTGTAATAACAGAAACACAATAATGGTAACAGACAAACAACAATAACAACAGACAGATCTACAGTTATAAACAGACGCATACAGATGGGTTTTTAGCGTTACTCAGAACACACTATTGAAAATGTCTAAGTAATATCAGAGGGTATCTTGTTCTGTATCATGCAAATATTTCTGCTCCTTTGCAACACAGACAATCCGGTTTGGGCTAATCGTTACTGTCCAGGCAAATATTTGAGTAGGTTTTCTTATCTGTGAGCAAATTGAAGAAAGAATTAGGCAGCTGGCAAAGATGCTAGCTAACTTATCGTATCTATGTGAAGCGTCACAACGTAAACGTCAAAACTGAGTAACAAATCCTCGTTTTCGAATGACTGTTTATTAGATAAGCATTTTAATGTGTGATACTCACGCACTAATCTCACTTACTGTAGAAATTTCCGACTCGAAGCTGTTGTCGCCAGTCGCGTTGTGATGACGTAAACCTTCTTCTTCGTTGGTGTTTTGCATCACCACGCAGTTGTTTCCGGTGGCGCCAACTGAAGATATACAGTAAAATCATATAAATCAATTTATTTTGTATTTCGTTTCCTGTTTTTGACTATTCTTTCTGAATATTTTTTTTTAGTTTTTTCACATTTAATGAACATATGGCAAAAAAAAATATTTATATGCGAACCCACATTAAAAGTAAACCGAACCATGATCAGAAATCAAAGCTAGTGAAGAGCTTTAACATACAGGTTTGAGCTGCTTCATTCTGATAGGGGTTTAAAATCTTTTCATTCTAGTAAATTGTACAGTTTGTGAGGTCTCTGACTTTTTAGTATTGCTGCCAGTGTGGATTATATGAATTAGGTGTATCACACTATACTTGCATTTAATTAATTTAACCAGTATCTTGCAAAATTTCAAACAGTATCTTTCTCTCACTTTCATTTTTCCCACTCTGCAAGATACACATTAATGAACTCTCTTTTTCCCAAAACAGAATTTAATTAAATTGGACCTTGACGATGGAAAGATGTACCAATCCCTTGTACTCATTATCACTGATCCTGAGTCATTGCACGCTAACCCCTTAAGAGGACAAATTTGTTATACACAATCACAGTGATGCTCCTTTCTATTATGGAGCTAAAGGCCTTCAAACTGTACTTCCAATGTGTTATTTATTCCCATTCTCCATTAAATTCTCCAGCCCCCCAGAATCAATTATAACATTTTATTGAGACACTTTCACCTTTACCTTCAATGCTCCCTCTTCCTATGGCATAAATTCCATGGTATTTCCATTGCCTCTATTTGAAATGAATATGAGTGAATGCAGTTTGAATTACATCTAAAATAACAGCAGATAACTGTACTGCACAACATACCATTCTTAAAAAGTGAGTTGTGTTGGAACCCTTTCGCGATCTTCAAATACAGCATCTTGGACAAGTTATTTGAGACATTATTTCGAGAAAAATAGAAATAAAGAGGCAAACTAAGACCTGTGGGCTTTGTCAAAGGTTTGACCAGTCAGTCAATATTGATTTTAATGTTAATATGAAAACAAACATTGAAAATCAACATTTCCTTTTGACCGAATGTCATCTACAAATATTATGAATACTTTGTCAAAGTCAAAAAAGTACACACATGAAGAAACTAGAAACACTTTATTTCTCAAAAAACTGACAAGAAAGTTCAATACAGTAAACACAGAAAAAAGAGAATAAAACAAGAAGACTTTGCATTTGAGAAATGCACTTGTTGAGAAACATTCCACTAGGTGTCACCATGTATCCAGAAGATATGACCCATTGAAACTTTAATCATCAGAGGAGGGACTGAGAACATCCCATTCATCGCTCCTCGTCATTCTGCATCCATGGGATACATCTCCTGAACATGTGGCTGCATGCAAGGCAAAATATTTCCTTGTTAATCTCTAAATGGAAACAACATTACATACCACAGGTATACAATTTAGTTTAAGTAAGAAGTCTGTGCCTAATGGCTGAACACAGCCACTGCATCAAACTAACAAGTGATGATCATCCCCAGGCTGGGTATTCAAAACATGCTAAGACATCAAAGGGTATCTAAGTTTGGGTCACGATACAAAGCTCTGGGGGGAAAAGGGCAATTCCAGATAAACAAACAGGTAACACACAAAATAAAACTTCTCATGAAATGATGATAAAAGCAACTAATATGCAACGAGTCCATTTTTTTGTACAGTAAAGCTTTAAGCACATAGATACTTCATACATTTTTGGAGAAGGACTTCGTGTTATTGCAGCATTTCTAGCCTGCTGACTAACAACCAGGACTGACTGAGGAAGCCATTCTTGAAGCTTTGGATGCATTGGTTAAAAACAGTTCAGAGGGTGCAAAAATGGTTTTGCATGTTTTTATTCTACGTTGCTTATTTTTCCACCAATTAACAGGAATTCCCTTGAAATGTATGCTTATTTTAAAATCATATTTTGAATGAGTTTCTGTAGACGTTTTTCCAAAAAATACACGAAAATATGGATGTCTTTTAGAATACATACTTGGTTCCCTTGTGGAAACAATGTATATAAAACCCCTCTACTATCCACTACAGGACAAAGTAATGTTTTAAGTTATCAAACCTCTTTTTACAACCAAATTAAAGTAAATTATTTTGGAATTACCTCCACGGGACATCTACTCAGCCTTGAGAGCCTCCTCTAGAGCAGCAACTACGACATCAGGCTGAGGAAACTTCAGCTTACGAGGTGGGCCTTTCTTTATTCCAGTCCACAGAGATGTGTCTTTACAAATGAAAGAGAATAAAACATTTCTTTTTGGGAACAATATAGACAATGAGATACACTCTTAATGAGTTACAGGAATCACCACAGGACAGATATAGAGACAGATACTATTAAAACTGTTTCAGATATACAGGTAATCCTCAAGATATGAACATTCAACTTATAAACATTCGTAGATTCGAACGAACGTGAGCCGCTATATCCGACTAATGTAGTTTACCTTTCTGCCAAATTGCATTCTGAGCAGCGTAACTTTAACACCCCACAGATTAAGATTTCAAATATCTTGTCAAAATAACTCGGCAAATGTAAGACTAAGTGAATAGCTTGATGTTGGACTTCATGTGGCCTTTTCGGCTTTCTCTTCGGCATGTCATCTGCAGTGTTTCCCCCTTCTTTTATCCACATCTCTGCAAAGTTCTAATCAGGGAACAAACACACAATGTTTTGGTTTTTTGTAATTTATTGACAAGGTTGTTTCTGGTAAGTCTAAGGGAATACAGTAGTACTTTCATATTTAGAGTAGTAATGGCATTTAAATGACCTCAAATGGTAATTAGAGACTGAAATTCAATAAATAATTACTTGCGAACTTTTGGCTTAGGAACACCTCTCAGAACCAATTATGTTCATACGTTGAGGATTGCCTGTAATTATCCCGATACACAATATTAAGTAATCAAAACGTGAGCACAAACAACTATATGACCTATATGAACCTATATGACCAAATTAGTCAAATGATGTGAATGTGAGTCGTTTCAATATTGGTGCAAACCCCCCCCCCCCCCAGTAGTTATTCTGCACTTCTTGTAAACATAGCATGGTTAACTGAGCAAGAATTTATGAGGCTTATAAAACATTTGGAACACAAGTGTTGGCCTGATTTTTATTTAATCACTTTATTACTTAACACCTCAGATTTATAGCTTATGTGAACCCTGGTGTGTGTCAATGAAAAGAATTTGTGGTGTAGCATTTCCAAACATTTCATTCATTCATTACCTCAGTGAAAGAAATGCAAGTGGTTGTAGAAAGATAAAAATAAAGACGCTTGGATGAGAATGACGGCCTTCCCATACTCCAAATATTTTGTCCTTCTCACCTTTGGCTCCATTCTGCAGAGTGATCTCAAAGCTGTTCCTGCGAGGTTTGTCAGGGTTGAGAACCACAGTAAGATCAGGGTGGGCAGCCAAGAGGGCAGATTTGACCTCCTCAGCATTACGCCCATACACTCGTCAGCTTTTGCTGTCAGAGGGAACAGATCACCCATCAGGCCTACATTTGTGCAGTATGGCAAGTTAAGCATAAGGAGTGTGATTGCATGTGATAAAACATGATAAAGCAGTTATATGTATTTTCACCATTACTCACCTTAAGCAAAATTTTGATTTACTAGAGTAATATTTAGTAGACCTACTCGACTACATTAAGGAAAAGCACACAATATTAACATGTTGTATAAGCACATAAACAAATCTCTTGAAAAGAAAATGGAAGACTGTATGAGGAATATTTTCTGGAGAAATCATGTTTTTGTAGTAGTAACTTAGTAGTAACTTATTGACACATGCACACTTATGCACATCCTTTACCCTTCAGATTAACTTTTAAAGTTTATTTATCGCCTACTGTTTCTCAGGGTACCATAAAGAAGTTGTTCCCAGCATTTTTGCAGTTATGTAGGAACACCTGTGTAATTCTTCGAAATAAGATATCCATACACGTTTAGTGTTAAAAAAAAGTACTGAAAAGTTATACAACTTTCAAATTGTCAACTACTACCTACATAGCTTCAGTTATAATGTCTAATTTTTCCAACTTGTATGCCTAAGTTGTGCTTCGGGTGTTCCAATGTTGCCTCAAATGTGTCTTTATTATGTTGGGACCTCTTTATTATAACCAACAAAACTACAGAAGTCACTGATCACCCTTTGCACCACTTATTTTGTACTCTGTATGCAACAGTAATAATAAATGTATTAGAGGAACGTTTTTCATCAAAAAGGCCAACTTTTAATTGTTCCACCACATGAAATGTTACCATTCACTCACCAGTGTTCAATCACTACTCTGAGGCCTTCCTTGTCACCTTCATCTGTGCCCTTGTTCTTCTTCTCCTCCACCGATGGTTTGTCCGCCTCTTCTATCGGAACCTCCGCTTTGCGCTTAGTGGATCGACGTGTTGTATAAGCTACAAAAACGGGTAAATTAAGGGTAATTGTTGACAACAGGCAACATGCGTTAACGTTATGCTGGCATGCACCGTAACCCATACATTCTACTAAAATATGTCACACACTAGCTGATGAGAGCCACACTTTTTATCCAAACACTTTGAAAGTTTGTCTGTTAGCCATGAAGCTAGCCAACTCTAACGCTATGGTATAACAAAAACATCAGACGACACCTGCTGTACTACAAACTATGTGTCTATATGTTGTTTCCCCCTCACAAAATACATCTATTCTCCATAATGTTGCTTTACATACTATTTGTGTTTGTATGAATCAGTTTGCAACCGTAAACACACAAGAAACTCACATGTCTTGGTCGCCATTGCTCCAAACTTTAGCGCGTCTTCTTCGTCTTCTGCTTCCGCTTCCGTTTTTTCTTCCGGTGTGTAAAGTCCATGTGTTCCCTCCTTAACTCGTTCTTCAGGAAACATATCCGTCAAGTTCTAGGGTTATGAGCGGACTTGAAAGCAATTGATCCAGCAGATCTGGATTATGAATCAAGCCTGGAAAACAGCTGCATATATAGGAGTTCTCCGTGCCCATGAATTTATTTATTTTTAAATTTTGAATGGCTTAGAATATATTTCAAAAATGACCGTACGCGGGTCTGTCTTAAAATTTAATCAACCCAATCAACTTAATGGGGAAAAGGTCCACCTTGACGCAATCGCATCAAAATCTCTTCCCAAGATTTTGAGATATTTTATGGATACACAAAGAGTGAAACAAACAAATGAAAAAAACGTGAATGATCACGTAATCTTTTCCTTTAGGCTTTTCCCTTCAGGGGTCGCCACAGCGAATCAGTTGCCTCCATCTAGCCCTGTCCTTTGCATCCTCTTCTCTCATACCAACTACCTTCATGTCCTCCCTCATTACATCCATAAACCTCCTCTTTGGTCTTCCCCTAGGCCTCCTGCCTGGCAGTTCAAAACTCAGCATCCTTCTACCAATATATTCACTATCTCTCCTCTGTACATGTCCAAACCATCTCAGTCTGGCCTCTCTGACTTTATCTCCAAAACCTCTTCATTTTAGCTGAAACTCTTCTATCACACATCACACCTGACACTTTTCTCCACCCGTTCCATCCTGCCTGTAGATACTTCTTCACCTCTTTTCCACACTCTCCATTGCTCTGGACTGTTGACCCTAAGTGCTTAAAATCCTCCACCTTCTTGATCTCTTCTCCCTGTAACCTCACTCTTCCACTCGGGTCCCTCTCATTCACACACATGTACTTAACCTTCATTCCTCTCCTTTCCAGGACAAACCTCCACCTCTCTAGCTTCTCCTCCACCTGTTCCCTGCTCTCACTGCAGATCACAATGTCATCTGCAAACATCATAGTCCATGGAGATTCCTGTCTAACTTCGTCTGTCAGCCTGTCCATCACCATAGCGAACAAGAAGGGGCTCAGAGCTGATCCCTGATGCAGTCCCACCTCCACTTTGAACTCCTCTGTCACACCTACAGCACACCTCACCACTGTCTTACAGTCCTCATACATGTCCTGCACCGCTCTAACATACTTCTCTGCCACTCCAGACTTCCTCATACAATACCACAGTTCCTCTCTGGGCACCCTGTCATAAGCTTTCTCCAGATCTACAAAAACAATGCAGCTCCCTCTGGCCTTCTCTGTACTTCTCTATCAACATCCTCAAAGCAAAAACTGCATCTGTAGTACTCTTTTTTGGCATGAAACCATACTGCTGCTCACAAATGTTCACGTCTGCCCTTAGTCTAGCTTCCACTACTCTTTCCCATAACTTCATTGTATGGCTCATCAACTTTATTGCTCTGTAGTTGCCACAACTCTGCACATCTCAAATGATCACGTAATCTCCTCCAAATATCTCTGGAGACATTATTACGTACATGTGTTAGCTCTGAAGCCAGAGTGAAGGGGTGAACAGCAACAGTTATGTGATGTTGATGCTGAATACATTCTGCACATAGCACAGAAAGAGATGTTAAAAGACAAGTGAGTAATTGACTTCATTTGACTTTCCAGGGGCCTAGCCATTTCTAGGGAAGGACGTAACTCTTAAATAAAAAACAAGCATCTCCTGTATTGGCTTTCTTATGTCCAGCAATTCTAAATAAAGCTGTGGATAATGTCTGCTGGAAATATATGAGCAGGTGCTTGCCTAATCCCTAAATGTTTGCTTGGATGGGTTCAATTAAATACATCATCCAAAACAAACACAATGCAAGTGAGAGAAAACCCTGCTGAGCAACAGATGGATGTGTTTGATTACTCCAAAGTAAAGAACAAATATGGTGTTGCTGGAATAGCAACATCGAATCCCCGTGTCTTACATGGAGGATGCGTCACATTTTTGGCCATTCAAACAAAGTGTCTGAACTACGTCACAAACCACATCCGCGCCAACAAACATGGGCTATACATCCTCCCAGTGGGAGGCGTTATGGGTGACTCACAGTCGCTCATCTAGTCAATGCTTTTTTGTTCTCTTGTGAATAACAAACTCGACTGGCCATCAGTTACTTGTATTCTTCCTGTCTTCTGTCATTATTCAGTGCTTCAATTGGCGTGTTACTCAGACACAAAAGCAGATCAAATCCACAGTTTCTTAGGATTCCAATCTGTCTTTGCAGTCTGTTTCAGGATATTTATAACTATGTGCGTAAACCTTCAGCTGAGCAGTCCAATGGACAGATGTGCCCTGGCTTCACCCCTGTAACTGACTCAAGACTAGATGTACCAAACTCATCAACAGTTCAGTGTGGAGTTCAGTGATTGACACAGTCACAATCACAAACACTCAAGCATGCAGACATTTCTGTACAGAGATGCCACAACAGCAGCAGAAATTCAGGTGGTTTTTTTTGTATGTTTGCTGCTCTCAGGTGCAGGAACGTTTGATGAAGGCAAACATGGTAATCATTTGATAATCACTCCGTGTTTCTTCCTCTTTGTTGGTTTTAAATCCTTACTTTAGACAGCAAAGCAGAACAGTCATGAAAACACAAGGTTTTTAAAAGCCTAAACATTAGATGCTGAAAAGTCTTTACTGCAAGAAAATTCATGAAATTATAAATTAATTGAACTCACTGTCATTAAAACCTCCAATACTAATTATAGACAGACTCTTTCCACTGAAATCGTTTGTGATGTTGATGTCATGTACTTCAGAAAAATGTTTCAGCTAAAATGTAAAATCAGGATTTTCAAACAATAATCTAATTGTTGAGTAGAACATTTTACTGGTAACTCTTTTACTTGGGGCAGTTTTACTGTATTTGGATTAAAGTCAGAGAATTTCCGTCATGTTTTGATATTTTATAAAGCATTTTAAAAGCTGCCATATTTCACTTTTAGCCAAAAGTATTTGTGTCTCAACTTGTTTCTCAGCTTATATATTTTTAATTTCCTAAGTGTTTGGAGGTTTTTGTGAATATGACTAAGGTTTCCCATCAAGATTTTCTATCAGTAAAACTTCATCCAGCAACACATGTATAAGGCTATTGTGCGGATGTTTCGTAATTTATTGTCGCGTAATTTGTCGTTGTCCATAAACATCTGGGAAACAGATCATCAAATGATATGACTAAGACAGATAGCATCAACATGGCTTCCAACACCATTGATGAATCTGTAAATTGTTGGTCAGGATATGTCCTTTAGGGTCGGTGGGCAGCACTGTTGCCTAATAGCAAGAAGAAGATTCTTGCTTCAAGTTCTTTCTGTGAGGAGTTTATCAGTTCTCCCAGTGTCTTCATGGTCACACTGAATTGTCAGAAGGTGTGAGTGTGTGTGTGTGTGTGTGTGTGTGTGTGTGTGTGTGTGTGTGTGTGTGTGTGTGTGTGTGTGTGTGTGTGTGTGTGCGTGTGCGTGTGCGTGTGTGTGAGAGTGAGTGGTTATCTGTGTGTTGCGTCTGTAGACAAGATCGTCTCAGCGACAAGAAGATGGATGGGTTGATACGTCCTTTAACTCTGATTTAAGTCTAAATTCTTGAATCAGGCTCATTCTGTCATAGAAAGATGCAGAAAAACCTGCCAACTCAATGGTTTGTCAGAGCCTGGACTCTGTGGAGACAGTTCTGGAAAGTAGGACCATGTCCAAAGCCAGGGCAATCATGGGGAACCCCAGCCACACCCTGCACCCCACCTTCTCCCAGCAGATGAGCTCCTTCGTGGTGAACTGCTGTCACACAGTACCCCAACTGAGAGACTGAGGTTCTCCTTTGTGCCATCAGGGGGTACAATGAATCTGTAAGGAGGAGAGGGTTGAAGGCAAAGAGGTCAGCAGCAAGCAGATGAATGGAGGGCAGGAGATGGATTGTGCTACACTGCAGTGGAACCAGGGTGTTAACGGTGCAATTGGGACAATGATGTTTTTTACAGTGTAAGAGGGATGTGTATCATCCGCCATGTGGGCCTTCTGCTATCTGGACTTTTTCATACGTCCACTTAGTTAAATCTTTCTTTAGACTGTCCAGTACTGTATATGTCCTGTAGTGTCAATGTTTTTCTCTTTGTGTGTTTATTTATCGAATATTATGTATGTGCATTTATGTCTGCTGTGCTGTCTGTAGAATGTGTGCATTCCAGAAATGTGTGTGAATATACATGAGCAGGGGATGTGCACAATTTTCTCCACAATTTCATCTTTCTATCTCTCTCTCTGTCTGTCTGTCTGTCTGTCTGTCTGTCTGTCTGTCTGTCTGTCTGTCTGTCTGTCTGTCTGTCTGTCTGTCTGCCTGCCTGTCTGTCTGTCTGTCTGTCTGTCTGTCTGTCTGTCTGTCTGCCTTTCTATCTATCTATCTATCTATCTATCTATCTATCTATCTATCTATCTATCTATCTATCTATCTATCTATCTATCTATCTATCTATCTATCTATCTATCTATCTATCTATCTATCTATCTATCTATCCATCCATCCATCCATCCATCCATCCATCCATCCATCCATCCATCCATCCATCCATCCATCCATCCATCCATCCATCCATCCATCCATCCATCTATCTACCCATCAATCCATCCATTCATCTATCTACAGTGTATTTGTAATCTGAATGTCACATTGGCTGCAGTGCTGCATTGGAGTCACAAACCAGTTTGGCTGCTTGTCACAGTTCGTCATGTGCTAGAAGCATGGTGAATATCAGATAACATGTGAATGACAAGATGCCATCTTACACAAGCCCACGCTCGTGCTTGGGTAAGGACTACGTAACGATAGGAGATTGCGTGCCAGGCAGAAAGATAAGAGAGACATGTTGGAATAATCAGTGGTTGGCGTGACAGTGAGTGACAGCATTTGAAATGCTGGAAAACATTCAAAAGAGGTAAAGAAAGGCAGAGGCAGGGAAAAAAAACTAAGAAGAGTTGGGGGAGAATGAGTGGGAACAGATTGAGACAAGCGTGCGTCATCCTAGTCTGGCAACTTCAAATACATGGCCTCTGCTAATGACCTGGTTTGCGGTAAATATGCGCCATGACCACCCATAGAGCTTCTGTCATGCTTTGAGGGCTAATTGTATAGCTCTGACAGGAAAAGACAAAAATGGACATAGGAAAGTAATTTTTTAAAAAGTTTTTGTCTCGAGGCACTAGCTGACCGGAAAAGCTGTGATGGAATCCATTTCTGTTATCTGCTATATTTGGTGAAATAATGACCCACAGGAAATGTCCTCATACCTAATCTGGATCTAAAGCTGCCTCCAAAGTTTTGGTGTTTTCACCAAGTTCTGATATACAGTATTTACTATCTCTTGTGGTCATTGGTGGCATTTAACTGTTCATTAGAATACACAGGTCGGTGTCTGCTCAACAATTAGAACCACAGTTATGAATTGGACATGTTTCCCCTTAAGATAATGTGATCTCAGTTTACGGGCCATGCAAAAGTCACAACTTCCCCACTATTTGCTTGTGGTTTGTCTAATTGGTACCACAGCTGTGAGGAAGACTCTTCTTCAGGAGTGGACGTGTGTTAGCCTTCCTTCAGCAGACTGTCAACTCATTTAGGAGATTGTCACAACCTGTTGTTCTTCTGTATTAACGTCATGGTGTTACATGCTGGAAACCACAATGCAGCCAAGGAGAATTAACAGATGGCTGCATTTCAATTATTATAGACAGTCTTGCACTATAACCTTCACTGCAGAGCATCATGGGATTAAGGTAGAAAAGATTGGAAACTACAAATAATCTCTGGTGCGATATTAAAAAATGTTATGTAGATGAATATGATAGAGGTTAAGAAGTCTTCTGGTCTGAAACCGCAAGAAATACCCACCCCTGAAATAAACATGTATACATATTTATTTGTGTGGCGCCGAAACTTGCATTTCTTAAAACAATTTAAAATTACAGTAGAATTTCTAGATGAAATTGAAATTGATTTAGCAGAGTAAGTTGTATATTTGCTTATAATATTTGAATTTGATAAAATTAAAAATACACTTATGTTGACTGTGATGTTTCTGTGGTTTTTGTCTTTTGTGGTTTAAGAATGTTTAATCCAAAATAAATTCTCTGAGGAGAGAGAAAAACGAGTTTTCATGTCTGAATTTCATTGTCAGTGTGCTACAAAGTATTTTCACACACAGTATGTGTGTTGCATCTCACTGATATATACTTGACTGCCATGATTTTGCTGGAGTTAATCTGTTGAGGGGGTGTACAGAGTCCAGGACATATCGTCACATTTTCATCCTGACATTTTCCCCATTTAGCCCATCCATCAACGCCCATACGTCCATGTGTCCTTTAAATTTTTATTGATGCGTCCACTAGAGGGCAGCGAAGAGCTGTAAATCCTGAGGCTAATGTAGACGTGCGGGAGACAGAGTGCTATTTATTCCATCTCAAACACAGTTTAACAAAATTAATCAGTAGTGCAGACACGTTTTAAATTAAAGGGTTCATAAATGAGTGCAACTCATCATTGGTTACTTCAGTGTACTTATTTTAACATTCTTACTTAGGCAATTCTATAATCATTTATGCTCATATTTGTGTATGATTGTTTTCCCTGACTGACAATATTCTTATTTACACTTTTCTGTAAGTATGAAAGTGTAAAATGTTGCTTGCATAGAAACTCTATTGTGTAAATTGATTGATTCCAGATGATTCCAACTGGTATTGTGCCACACTGGGGTTTATATGTTGTGTTAGGGTTTATATCCTATCTTACAAACCTTCTTCACATCTCCAAAGTCTTTTTGGGTGTGTTCAGTGATCAAATACAGAAAGTGAAGACAAGACAAGCACATTTATGTCGATTATTTATTTTTTGATAAAAGCAAAACACTTCCTAAAAAAGCTTTTCCATTGACATGAAAAACAAATCAATATTGTCATAGTTTCTTTTGTGTTCTGGACAGTAACTCAGTCTGGGTTTGGGCTCATTTGAACAGAATAGGACGATATGGGATTAAAAGCACAAAATGACTTTGTGTTTGGATAATTTTGCACAGATTGGTAATAAAACACACATCCCATATCCCAAAAACAGACAGTGGAGAGGATGATTAAAGATGATGAGATGATTTTAATATATGACAGCTCAACTGTCAGCGTTTCACACAAACAGTGTGACGTGTAACTGTGGGTTGGAACAGCGCTAGTGATGTTTTTCCATGAATAAATCAATCATACTATTTTTAGAAGGGTAATTCAGATTTTAACAGATAGATTCAACTCAGTTATCCATCTTTTTAAACCTTTACTCATACTACTTACTCCTCCTCTTCTTGACTTTTTTGCTTTTCACTGTCTTTGTTGTCATGGTATTTCTGAAATTGTTGACTCATAAACTCACATTTTAGATTTCCTCACGTGTAATCCCTTTTACACAACAGCAGATGAACTGCATGTGGAGGAGGCTTGATGATTTTAATGTTATTCCATATGGAATAACATAAGGTCCTACCATCTTAAAACAACAACAAAAACATGTGTACATTAAGCAAGAGAGGATGCACAACAGTAAGCACATTGCAGAAAGGATGTCATAACAGAAACCATCATCTTCTGGGAGGGTTAGATTGAGGGGAATTTGGTGCACTGAGTGAATTGATTTTGGAATAGGCAGTTTTATGGAAGTTTCGAAATAAATATGAAAATTAGTGATAATTACTGCTTTATACAACCAGTGTGAGAGCTGCCAAAATCAAAAATGAATATATTATTTTGTGATTGGTCACCGTTACCAATTAGACATCCACACTGATAGGTGGACAGAAAGACAAAATTCATATTTAATGGAAAAAGCCACACTCAATTTAAGAGGAGACCTTATAAAATTTATCCTTTTAAAACTTTAATTATTATTTTATAATTGTCGAATCCAGTAAAAACACTATCACACACTATAAATTTTGGAGTGTTATCCTTTCCTTTTCTGTCTTGTGCGCCTATTTCTGATTTTCTATTTCCATTTTGAGACAAAACAAGAAAACATGAAGGATGAAAAGGAGTTTTCACATTTATTCATTTTATCTCTCATTTACAATGTAAGTGTTTGTTCTATCACCACAAATGGTTCTAAAAAGAAAAGTAGAAATCCTGCTAGTCTAATATACAGAGCAATTTTGCAATGACTGTATTTACAATGATGCTGTGGGGTATGTGCGAGTGTGGGCGGTGGTTTGCTGGCATCTCTGGACTGTAGCCCAATAGAGGGAGGAGAGCTGCTCTTGGCTTGATTCTCTCTTGTCTTTAGATGAACAGATAAAAAAAACTCTTTGTATTTTCTTTCATGTATGGTTCTTTTCTTCCTGAGAAACCTGGCATTATCAGCATTAATGTTATTCCAGATCTCACTCATACTTCTGGCCTTGTTCAACCGTCTGTCCCCTCGTTTGCAGGGGGAAAAGTTGTAGATTATTCCACAACGCCTGCATTGTTTATAACTGTGATGTAAAAAAAATATGTAGAGATGCCACCACCTGTCTGTTTGGATGTCTATCTATCTATTTCTATGTTCAAGACATTTTCTATCACTGATCTTCTGATATTGTTGAAGGTGTGTGTCTTGTACGGTCATTATGACTTTCCGTGATATTATCCTTGCTTTCTAATCCCTGCACTAACAGGCAGCAACTCTTCAACACTTAAACCTTGTCCTGGCCAACTCAACTGCTGCTCTTCAAAACAGCTCTCTGCTGCTTTGACTGTCTCCTGTAACAGCATATTATTCCCTGCAAGTCAAGGAGGTATATGAAAGGAATCAAGATCCAGGATTTTGTAGGAGGTGGAAAGAGCAGAGAATAGTCAGAGGAGAAAGAGATGTTGTGTCGGAGAGGAGAGTTCAGCCAAATAGGAAATGGAAGGAAAGACTGACTATGGAGGGGAAGAGGAATTTAAGGAGAGATAGAGTGCTGAGTGAAGATGAAGAGGATGAAGGGAATGCTGAATTGTCATAGCCTAAGGGGCAATCCAGGTCAAAGCAGGGGATGGAGGCATCTTCATTGCCATAGTTGGTCCAGTATTCTTCTTGGTTCACCTTGGGGAGTGCTACCTCATGCTCTGACAATTCATACTTTGAGGCAAACGCTTCAGAAGGAATTTTAGGGAGGTACTGAGGTTTGACAGCAGGAAAAGGGAAGGCCTTCACTGTTTCCGAGCTCTTCTGGTACGATGACTTAGATGAAGATGCAGGCTTGTGTTTGGAGAACCACCAGCGGGTTTTGGTGCTGAAGGTGGTTGTAGTGCTTCCAGCCAGAGAGCCAGGGTCAGGCAGCGGGCAAAGCGCAAAGTCCAGCTCCCGCAGAAACCGCAAGTCCTGGCCACGACGTTGGGACGGGGAGGTGCACATCAGATCAGAGGAGGAGATGCGGGCCTTGCGGAACCACTCCCAGAGCGGGCGAGCCTCGCAACCACAGGACCAGGGGTTACCATTGAGGCGGAGGAACTGGATGCCTTGGGCATCTTTCATGGCCTGGCCTGGCAGCTCTGACAAGGAATTATTGAACAGGTAGAGTATGGTCAAGCGACCCAGGTCACGGAAAGCCCGACGGTTGACCTGCCTGATGCGGTTGTCATGGACAAGGAGGCGGTCCAGGTTTACCAGGCCTCTGAACACATTCTCAGAGAGGGCACGGATACGGTTTCCATGAAGGAAAAGATGAGTGAGGTTGACCAGATCTGAGAACAGGTCATCCTGCAAAAAGTGGAGCTGATTGTCCTGGAGCAAAATTGAAATACAAAATTTAGATTTAGTGCTTGGTAAAGTGGTTCAGTAATATAGCTCAGATAGAAAACCACAACTTCAATATCACGGTATGTAGTTTACTTTCAGAGTCAGAGAACATTACGTTAGACATCGCTTCCTTTTTTTCTTTTTTTCTCTCCACTGACCTATACTTTGCTAGAGCTGCTAGTGAGAGAAAATGTGTGGGCACATGTTGCCTTTTGTCTATTATACACTCATTCATTGGCATGGAGGATTTAACAGTTCCCCCCTTTGCTCACTGTGTGTCATTTTTTCATCACAATCTGACAATATCTAGCTGTTTGTGAGTAGAATTCTGACATGAACAAAATGTTTTTTTCAGTGCTAGATTCATGAATGGTTGTGTCCATTCAGTCTCTATGTCTGTTTAATTTCTGGAAAAACTAAAAATTTGTTTAGTATTTTTACACAATTTTCAGCAGATAACAGCCAAGTGCTGAAGTAGCATCTTACAATACTTAAGGACTTTTTTTTTCTTTTCTCTGTTCCACTGTTTAAAGTCAAACAAGTTCAATGGGATTTGTCTAAGATAAGCACTTTTTCTCCAACAAAGCTTTAAGTACACATGTGAGGAGGAGACACCTTTTGATATTGTCAAGAAGTTGGATGAATGGATAAACTTGTTTTTTCTTTTCTTTTTTTTTACTAATTACAATTAATGGAGAGAATATGAATAACTTTTTTCTAACATCGTCATATTGATTTACAGTATATTCACATTTTCCCTTTTTGTGACTGAGTCCATTTCACACAACTTCCATTCAACAGTCCCTCAATATGCACCGTTTAAATGCTTGCAAGTTTGTAGCCAGTGACCTAGCATCACCGTGTTAATGGATATGTCCATAAAACAATGACCTGATATAAACGTGCATGAATAGTATAGTGTGTCACTGTGCATGTATGTGTGTGTGTGTTTGTGTCTATTCTGATGTGTGTGCACATGTTGGATTTACCTGCAGGTAGAGGAACTGCAGACTGTACAGCTTGTGGAAGAGGTCATGGGGGAGATTTGCCAGCTTGCAGCGATGCATGTGCAGGCTCTGCAGCTTCTCCAAACCCCTGAATGCTCCACCTTCCAGGCGCTGTAAAGGGTTATCGCCCAGATCGAGCTCCTCCAGCACTCTAAGGTTGCTGAAAGCTCCACCCTCAATCCATGTGATGTTGTTGCCATAAAGCCAAAGCACCTGAAGAGAATGAACATAATATAATGCCATAAAAATAGAAATAAAATACTTTTAAGAACCTCTTAAATTTAATAAAGCACATGCCCCCATTCCTACCTGTGTCTCGAAGCCAAAAGAGTCTGTGCGTAATTCTGTGATGCGGTTGTTCTGCAGAAAAACACGTTGCGAGTCATAGGGCACACCAGCTGGCACTATGGTGAGGTTCTGGGACTGACAGCTAACTGTCATGGGCGTAGGGTAACACACACACAGCCGGGGGCATGCTCCCACCCCACTGGGCTTCACCACCACTAACCACAGAACGAGCCATAGGCACAGTCCACCTGGAGAGAGACAGATAGGAGGTTGATTCTCATTTGAGAAAAAAGAACAAAAGCAATCAGATTGTCTGAAAATCATGATTTAGTGCCAGTTGTAAATTGTGCGCTTCATTGTGCATCTGTATGTGTCGGTTTATGTGTGGTACAGACGAGACGTAGAGCTTGATTTCAGCTCCTGACTACAGTCTTCTCTTGCTGTCTGTCAAACCTATTGATGCTGTCAGTGATTCTGTTCTCTCACCCATGACTTGTTGTTTGTTCCCAGAACTTTGGATTTCATATATAATGCATAGGGTTACATTGCAGAGATCAATCATCCATATCCATCAATTCACTTCAGGTCTCAATGGCTATTGTGACAAGATCTCACCACTTGGAATTTCGGTGGTTCATAACAGACAAATCAAGACAAATTTTGTACAGACGGATTCTAAAGTCTTACCTAAATTAAGAGCATTCGCCTACATTAACCTGGTTTTCTCGTTCCTGACGTTTCCGTTGAAAGGTCTACCCCGCAAAGGGCACGCGTAAAAGCAGCAACCAAACCCGGATCAGTTTCGGTTTTCATTAATACTGCAAGAACTTCTTGGCACAGCTCGGGTAACGGCTCACAAAAGTGTTCACCGCAGGAAAGGAACATACATGAAATAATAATGAACTTCCCATTCATTTGCTGTGCGCAAGATTTTCCAGAGGCTCACCTCATGACCTCTTAAGATGTTAAACTGAACCGCACTGGATGCTGTGAATACAGGCGCAGCTTTTGGGACGATGACATTCTACCGTAGACGCACCTCGAGTGTTATTCGCGCATAAATCCCCGTGAGGTGCGAACTGAAGTTTAAAAATCATGTGCGCTACATTACATCTCTCCGTGCGTAAAAAGATGGAGGTGGTCGCCTTTACCAGAGAAACAAAAACATTACAGATCATCGTTCAAATAATGTTATATTAATTTGCGCTTAAATGAAAGGACATCAAGTTTGTAGCATTTGTGATTGACGAACAATGTTACAATAAAAAAAAATGATGATGACAATATGTTCAATTTGATAATCAATCTTGAATAAGCATAAAATCTAATGCCAGATGTTTCTCGAATTTAGTCAATGGAGAGAAAAAAAAGTATTGTTTAAGTCACTTTGTTAACTCTTGCAGAATCCTGAATGACGAGCTGCAGCAAAACACCTAAAAACAAAATAAATGCACATTTTAAGAAAAAAACACTCACTTTTGATGTTGAAGGCAGTGGCGCCTTTCCCGGAGCAACGACTCATCTCGAACCAAAAGCCGAAAGCGAGTTAGCCTGCACGGCGAGGAGATGCCTGCTTGCTGCTATCTCTGCTGAGGTTCAGCTCTGGCGACCGAGCGCTGCGTCTTCAGGCAGTGATGACAAGGAGCCCCGTGGAGCCTTTTATACCGTCAGCCGGCGAGGCGCCTACGTCCGTGGGCAGCGGAGGATACTTTCTACGTCAGCCCGGGAGGAGGGATGAGAGTCTCCGGAGGAAAGACAATAAAGGCAGCAAGCAGGGTGGGCTGTCCCTGCGGAGACACCTAAAAAGGAGAGCACGTTTGTCAGAGTCAACAAGTTATTACTCATTATATCAGGCAGTGAAAAGCAACGCATACTCATTGTTTTGCATTTTAGGAAACACTGAGGAATCTCCTGAAGATGAGCAAATTCATTTTTATAAGGCAAGTCGTTCTCATCACAGAAGACAAAGCCTACTGTGGGAGGAAGCCAGCTGATAATGAGGAGTGGAGGTGGTGACAAATTATTTCTTCTTGGAGAAAGGTTACCATGTTGACTTCACTAGGATTGGTTATGGGCTGTGTTTGTGTGGCTCAGCCGAGGGTACATGTGCTCACAAGCGGGTTGGAGGAGGACAGAAGGTGGGAAAAGTCATATGGTAATTTAGAATGAATGTAAAAAACCCCCAATAATAATCTGCCTCATTTGCTGTGGGCTAATTTGGAAAGAAGCCGAGAGCCACCTACAATTCAGAACGGCAGATGAACAAGAAGAGGAAAGCCAGTGGTAGGGCAGAGTGATGAGACCAACATACTGAGTCGGGGGCAAAGATGACAAATATCAGACTGACAACAGTCTCATCACAGATGTCACAATGCTAGTGTTGAGTCAGTTGAGAGAGGGGGGTTTATATTATGGAACTGGTTTTGAAAGAATGATTGACGTGGGCAGCCCCATGTATGGAGGCCTAGGTTCAATTCCCGCTTACAATCTATTGCTACATGCCTTACCTCTCATCTTTCCTCCACATTTCATATTATCTCTTAGGTAGTCTTATCCATAAAAGAAAAAAAATGTCAAAAAATGCCAGCAATAATAATAATAATAATAATAATAATAATAATAATAATAATAATAATAATAATAATAATAATAATATTTAAAAAAAAAGAGATACTGTACTGTCATCACCGTTAACATCCAGGCATTTAGGTACTTAAGGCAATTCGCCATTTTTTACTAACATGTTATTGTTGTTTCTATTAAAACATGCATACAATATATTTGCTTGCTACAGATTTTGGGGACAGGAATAAAGCTTGTTGCATCACTATCGAGTCACTGTAGTCATTTCCTTGCTGGTATTCAGGTGAATATAAATGTGGTTGAGGGCGGCACAGCAGTGCAGTGAGTATTTGTTCCTCACAGCAAGAAGGTTCTGGGTTCGTTCCCCTTCAGTGTGGAGTTTATATGTTCTCCCCCATGTTTGTGTGGGTTCTCTCCAGGTTCTCTCTCCTGTTTCCTCACACCTCCAAAAACATGCAAAGCCGGTGAAATGGTTACACCAAATTGTCCATAGGTGTGAGCCTGAGTGGCTGTTTGTCTTTCATGTAGACCTGTGATGAGCTGGTGTCTTCTCTGGGATGTACCCTGCCTCTCGTCCATAATGAGATGATTGCGATCATCTCATCTACAAGAAAATGGATGGATGGAGTTACTTGTGAGATAATTTGGACAACATGATAAGCTGATTAAACTATGAAAATAATTTAAAGGTGTTAGAATCAAGCATGTATCAGGGTTTTTTAGGGCAGTGGTGGCTCAGTGGTAGAGCACACAGTAGAGCGCACGGTAGAGCGGGTCGTCCAATGATCTGAGATCGGCGGTTTGATTCCCGCTCCCGCCCAAAAAACACCCGGAGGTGAGCTGACAGTGGGAGATGTCAGCTCACCAGAGCACCGCCGAGGCATCCTTGAACAAGGCGCCGTCCCCCTTACAGGTTGCTCATTTGGGGCGTACCAGGAAGGAGCTGCCTGCCACTCTACCTCCCTCTGCATGCGTACAGGCCCCATGTGTGTGTTAGTTAGTAAAATATGCATGTGATTGGATTTGATTTGACTAACTAAAGTGTGCTCTTAATTTCCCTTCAGGGATTAGTAAAGTATATTAAATCTTAAATCTTAAATATAAGGAAGCAGGGGGCATTACAGTACTGATCAAAATGAGTCCACAGGTAAGCAAAAATGCATTGACCTTGCAGGAATCTTTGAGCATATTTGGTAAATTTCAGTATTCTACTGAAATAGATTGTAAAACATCACTGTCATTCACACTAATGGCCTAAATTAAATATCTGATCTAACTCTGGCAACAGTTCCAATCTCCCAATGAGCCTCACTTTGTGTCATCAAACTAGGGAAGAGGAAAAGGAGAGTCCTAATTTATAACACCAACATCCACTGAAAGCACATAAATGCAGGGTTTGTCTCAACTGCCTGACTCATTGATCTGTTATTTGATTGAGATTTGAGCAAGTCAGTATGTTCTCTTTTGTCAATGGCCTAACTGCTGTGTATTGATCTATCCATGGCACTGTCCCTGGTGGGGAAGAAGCAGACAAAATTTAATTGTTATTCTTTTTTATTTTGCTCTCCTGCCCTTCTGTCAGTTTCTTTCCACATCTTTATTACCTATATGGTTTCAAAGAGGGAACAGAAGAAAGAGAAAGTGTAGCAGCAGCACTTCAGCCTGTTGGTCTAAGTAAGCTGCTGCTGAATGTCCTTTTACTGTTCTCACTTCAGTGTTTATTTGACCACATGATGTAGCAACCAGGAGAGCAGTGGGTGTTAGTGTGTGGACAAATGGTAGGAAGGTAGAATTAGTCTCTCAGTGAACAAAAACACAATTCTATGAAATACCCTGGCTGCTGTGAAAGTGACTAGCAGTCCAACAGCTGTGGCATTTAAGAGGCAGAAATGCTCAAAGGACTGCTTTTAAACACAACTTGGAAAACACTTTTGTAAATTTTCCTCGTTGCAGTCAGTTATGCCTTTTTGTCTTGCTTGACTAAATGACTTAACTCTTCTGTGTAAACTACAGTGAAGGAGAAGCAGGAACAATGATTCACAAGACTGATCACAAAATAAAAATCTCATTGTTAGATAATGTCAATATGTTATAAGTGTCACTATGACCATATTTGAATTTCATATTTTTTTCTGCTAAATCACATTTTTGTAGCAACCTCAGACATGAAACTGGTGGACTCAAATGGACAACTCCTAAAAGTTAGTTGGCATATCAAAGTTATTTTAATAGATAAAGATCAATCAAACCAAATGTTTTCTTAAAGAGGAAATAGAAAATGCAAAACAAAAACACTGACAATGATTATAAAGTCTTATTTCAAACATGTATAAATCCTCCCTCCATCCATTTTCTTGTAGACAAGATGACCGTAGACTCTTTGTCTGGGGATTGGGTCGTCGAGCCCTGATGACTGCCTCCCAAACCACACTGCACCCATGCCCTACAGTTTCCTCGGCGGCTGGTGAGTCCACCTGAGGTTGGGCCCACGTCATCCTTTCAGGGTGAGCCTGGCTGGGCCCTGTGGGCAGAGGCCTGGCCACCAGGTGCTCAGATATGAGCCCCAACCCCGGGCCTGGCTCCAGGGTGGGGCCCTGGTTGCGCCATACTGGGCAATGTCACGGTCCTTGTTATTCTACTTGCCATAGGGGTTTTCTAACTGCTCTTTGTCTGGTCCGTCACCCAGGGCCTGTTTGCCAAGGGACACCCAAGCAGGAGCATAAAGCCCCTGACAACATAGCTCCTGGGATCATTCGGGCACTCAGATTCCCCCACCATGATAAGGTGGTGGCAGCTCCCGGGGGAGAAAGTAAGCCAGACCTGTTCCAGGTGCATGTTGAACTTTGGCAAGGCTGCCCTCTATCACGGGTTCTGTTTATAATCTTTATGGACAGACTTTCTAGGCGCAGCCAGGATCCGGAGGGAGTCAGGTTTGGGGACTGAAGGATTTCAGCTCTGCTTTTAGCGGACAATGTTGTCCTGTCGGCCTCATCAAACCTGGACCTTCAGCGTGCACTGGGACGGTTTGCATCTGAGTGTAACTCAAGTGGGATGAGGATCAGCATCTCTAAATCCGAGGCCATGGTTCTCGACTGGAAAAGGGCGGTGTGCCCTCCTCAGGTCGGTGGAGACTCTTTGCCCCAAGTGGAGGAGTTTAAGTATCTTGGGGTCTTGTTCACAAGTGAGGGAAGGGTGGAACGTGAGATTTACAGACAGATTGGTGCAGCTTCCGTAGTGATGCGGTTGCTGTATAGGTCTGTCGTGGTGAAGAAGGAGCTGAGTCGCAAGGCAAAGTTCTTGATTTATTGGTCAATCTATGTTCCTACCCTCGTCTATGGTCATGATTCTTTGGGTCACGACCGAAAGGACAAGATCCCAGATACAAGCGGCTAAAAAGAGTTTCCTTCGTAGAGTGGCTGGGCGCACCCTTAGAGGTAGGGTAAGGAGCTCAGTCACCACAGAGGAGCTCGGAGTTGAGTCGCTACTCCTCTACCTCGAGCGGAGCCAGCTGAGGTGGCTCGGGCATTTGTTCCGGATACCTCCTGGACGTCCCCCTGGGGAGGTATTCCGGGCATGTCCTACCGAGAAGAGACCTCAGGGAGAGATAGGACATGCTGCAAATTTTGACACTATGAGGATGTAACAAATTTGGTTTAATTTTTTTGTGTACTTAAAAAATTGTTTTTTTTAAAATTTACATTTATTGAGGCAATTATTATGCATTCACTGTAAATACTGTAATGGACAGGCGATAAGATGATCCTTCTTTGCATGTGATGTAGAAGAGGCTGACAGTGTGCAGAACCTGATGGCTGAAAAGCACAGTTTCTCTCTAATTACACTTTGGCTGCAATGCAAAAATCAGGCTGGAGAAGGTTTGGTGCAGCATGGGGGGGTTGTGACACTGAACATGAAGGCCATCTACTTTTCAACTAAAGTCTCAATTTCTTTGGCAGATCCTTTATGGCAAAGGTCAAGACCAGGTTCACCATGATGCACATCATCTGTTAGCAAGAGAACAGTGACATGAATCGAAGGTCATCTGCAACTCCAAGCTGTGAATCGCTGCAATCACAGTAGTTCTGCTGTTCACACCAAGCAGACAGCACACACTGTGTGTGTGTGTGTGTGTGTGTGTGTGTGTGTGTGTGTGTGTGTGTGTGTGTGTGTGTGTGTGTGTGTGTGTGTGTGTGTGTGTGTGTGTGTGTGTGTGTGTGTGTGTGTGTGTGTGTGTGTGAGCATGCATGCGTGTGCCTGCTGTGTCAAAAGTGAATCACGGGCTCACTGGCATTTGAACTGGTATAAACACAACATGTTCAAAGGTTCTGTCCGGATCCTAAAAAAATGTGTTGGTGAGTGTTCATAACCTCAACTCACCCACGCAAACACACACAAAAATTGTGCTAAAGACCTTGTGTATGGATAAACTGCATATCTCCTAGTTGAGTAGGTTAAATTAGGAATGACAGGCAAGACTTGGAGTTTTAGTATCTGAATGCTGAGCATATTTTGAGACAGGATCTCAGTCTTCTATCACAAAATTGCATCTATTTTTTTTATCTGTCTTTTCATGGAATGGTGAAGATGTTAAAACATTCTCTAGATCCCAACATCAACTAGTTAACAAATGCAAGATTATCACATTCCTCCAATCAAAGCTATTAAATACTGAAATTGAAACATGTATGAATCACAAAATGTGGGTGTCACTTTGGACGGTTCAGGTCCCACAAGACTTTGTTAACAAGATGATGAATCATTTGATATTAAGTTTCTGTGTCAAACAAACCTTCAGTGTGTTGAGTTAATATAATAATACACTTGTTTACACAAGTGTAATGTGGATATTAGAATGAATCATTTTTTGGATTTTTTAAAAATTCATTGTACCTTTCCAGTGATAGTCAAAATTTAAATCCCGGATCTTTAAAATCTCATTTAATTTTATAAACATGGAGGAAAAGAATGAGAAGCCTAGATTGTGAGTGGTGGAGGTGCTTGGATCAGACCAACAACCAGGAGAAACAGGACTCTATGGAAAAAGAAATCATGTGTCTCAACGGTGGAGAAATAAACCCCGAAACTGTAAGACTTTTCTCCAAACAACTTCTAATTTGTTTGTCTAATTTTCTCCTCAGCAGGTTCTTGTTGTTTATCCCTAATCTCCCCTGTTAAAGTGTCCATGTTATTAAAAAAATGGTGGTCACAATGTTTTGATTTGTTACAATACAGTACCCCCTCATTCCTCACGGGTAATGTGTTCCAGGAACCACACACAATTAAGGAATTCCGCAATAGAACGATGAACTATTTATCTTATTATTTACGGTAATTTAAATGTTTATGACCCTCCACATACTGATATTAAACCACCTTCTATCTGTATTACCTTTTCCCACACTCTTATCGACTGTTTAAAGCACTTTTGTGTCTCATGTAAGTCCGAGACTCACGGAACACAGCGCCGTCAGCCAATAGAATGCGTGTACGGTATCATGTGACTGCCTACCAAAAATCTGTGATGAGGTGAAGTTGCGAGCATTGATGTGTAAATGCTTAAGGGTGCACTGTAATCACAATTCTTCTGGATATATATCTTGCATAAAAATTCTTGTTTCTACACCTGTAGGGTTTTTAGTTCCACTCCGGTGACATGTTCTTCAAAATAGCAAGGACCTGTTCCAAATCAGGTATTTGTACCGGCTCTGCACCTAAGTTGGTAACGCCTTGGAGGAAAAGGAGGTATGACAGTCCTGGTATTCTGAGTTGTAGTTCCTGTGTGGTTGTATTGCTTAGGAGAGGCTTTACATACGGCTAAACCATTTCAGGGGAAGCACTGACAAGTTTAAACCTGAAATAGCAGAACATTCCCCCACAACAGTCTGTGACAGTTCTCTGTAAACCTGGCGTGTGACATTGCTGTGAGCCCACAAAAAAAACTTGTATAAGTGAGAGTGAATCTATTAGTGCACCACAGTCTGTCACGTTATATCCTTGTATGTGTGTGTGTGTGTGTGTGTGTGTGTGTGTGTGTGTGTGTGTGTGTGTGTATGTATGTGTGTGTGTGTATGTGTGTGTGTGTGTGCGCGTGTGTGTGCTGCCAGCATGTGCATGGTCACAGGTTCTTCTAATTTGTGGTCTAAAGTATCATCTTGCTAGGTTATAATTGCATTATTTTTTATCATCAGTAGTATTATTTAACAAACTGAGCTGTAAATATAAAAAGTAATCATGTTTACTAAACCAGTTAAGTCCATATCAAACACACTTCCTCTCACTTAAATATTCACAATTGCATATTTTTTTCAGGGGTCAATCGTGCCTTTTCTGTTTGCACCTGGTTGGGGAAGGAAACTATGGTTTCAGATGCCATCTGTGCTCTGCTAGCATTCTCAACCACAACTGCAAGCTGTCATGTGTCACAAAATGTAGCTGGTTTTTGTCAGCTAATACTAATCAGTACAGCTGTGATAAGGAATTATACTGTATGTTAGGTTTGTTAGGACTTATGTTTGGGTTGGTGGTAAACATGGACAGAGACACAGAGTCAGCATTAGTGCCCACTTCCCACTAAATGCTGAGACATCTTTATTTGGATTTAACATTTATTTATCAAACAGATAACTGTATGTAATCTGTGTTTTACTGGCAGTTACAATTCTTTTTTAGGGAATAGCACAACACCGTTAAAAAATATGTTACAAAAACATGAGTTAGATGACTAAGCGTAAACAAAATAATGTTCTTCAGGCAGTCTTTCCAGAGGTTAGAGGTCATCCACAACAGCGAGCCCACAAGAAAATCATTATTACTGGATTCACTCATTGTGCATGTGACCATGCTCGAACAGCTGGCGGAGTATGACAGCTCTCCAAACTGCACGTCACTATAGTCTGAAATGTAGCGGTGCTACACGAGACTCTTGGCTGGCTAGGAAGCGGGTTTTCGACAGTACAGGTAGACGGAGATGGGATGGATGAAGGCGAACAGACTGAGTAGCGCCAGAGCGATATTCACCTGCATACAGGATGGGACAGAGATTAAGATGTTTACAAGGAAAGAGAGGCCAAAGTGAATACAGATGGTGGGATTTGTAATATCATTAATGAAAATATAGTATAATGTTCTCACGTATAGAGGGTCACCATCCAAAACATCGTTCACCAGAATGAAGCAGGGATATTGCAGCAGGGCGAACACAGCCGACAGAGCCAAGACCATACCATACAGCTTCCCAAAGTGGATGGATGGGAAACTACACACACACACACACACACGCACGCACGCACGCACACACAAACACACACACACACACACACACACACACGCAAAATGTAATTTCTCATTTATCTGCTGTATATAAGAATATAATAGTGTGTTTGTAACTTTAAAAAAAAAATTAAATAAGCGCCTGTGGTGCCAGATTTTTGAATAACTGGTATCAAAATAAACCTTAAAAGAAAATTATTGCACAACCATATCGTCACAAGAAAATCATCAGTGGTCCTATGCCCTTCTCCACCATACCCATCAGCTTTTTGACAGAAAAAAATTCTGGAGCCCATTTGGGGCCAGTTTTGGGCTTTTTCCTGGTTTGTCTTGCAGGTGAAAGGTCAAAAGACTGGCAGGACCGTGTTTTCTGTGAGCCCATCCTGTAAATGACCTTTATAAAATCTCTCATGAATTTGTTGCATGTAAACAAAGAATAATACTATTTGCCATAATGTAAACATTTTTGGTATAATTATATCGAACGGACATCTTATTTATTAGCATCATTCTCACAAAAAAGAAAAATTTGTGGATATTGTTCATATTATCATATATTATTTATTTGCGTGTGATTTCATACTCACGCCACACTGATGAAAGCTGCGTTGCCACCATAGAGGAAAGAGCGGTTGATCACCTGTAGGATGAAGGTGAGGTACTGAAGTGGAAGGTAGGGTGTGGCAGCACTGATGGAAAACAATACACACTGAACTGACGTCAGGGTAAGGGAAAGAACGGAAGCACGCAGGTCTGCTTGTTCTTCAGTCTCTCCTGTAAGTACGCAAACAGAATCACTTGTTAATCCAAAGAGGTTAAATGAAGTCATCACAGAAGGTGCAACTTGACTCTGTAAACTAAAGGATCTAAAAGGAAACTAAAGCTGTGACTTCATACAAATTCACAATCCACGACTCACTCTGCAAGTGACTCACAACTGATTTGTAAAGCATTTAAAGTGTTACTGAACACAAATAAATTAATTCCCTACATCTGACACACCCCTCACAAAGTATGCATTATTGTTGATGTATTATTGACATTCAAGCCACAAATAAAAATGATAGAAGTTGCAACCGTCAATGTCGATGTTAAACAGTTTGATGGTATCTCAGGTCAAAAAAAAAAGTCCCCACCTGAATTCACCAGGGAAATAGGTGAGAATCTACCATCGGATGAACACTACTAGGAATCACTTCTTTAAAAAAGTCAACAGAAGAACACACAGCTATGCTTAAAAATGAATTCAATAGTATTTCCATACACAATGTGAGGAGAGCTCAATGGATTGGGACTGAACAGCTGTGTAGCATTGCGAAAAACACATCTCAGTGTGGCTAATTGAGAAAAAGGCATAAAGACTGGAAGTGATGGATGAGTCATTGTAAGAAAACAGCGTGCTACACAACTTTGTGGGAGTAGTGTTATAATATAGGATTGCTTGTGTTGGTCGGGTCTACAGTACCGTAGCAGAGTTGCTTTTATGTCCAACAAAACAATGTCAGCTGACACCCTTAATAAACGGAGTGACCAAGTTTTTCAATCAATGGATTTTCTCTGGCATGATGGCAAAGATCACCACAATTCATCGGGCTCAATTTGTGCAATTAGACATAATCTTCACACACAGATTGACTACCTCAAAGTCCAGACCTTAACCTCGCCGAGAATCTTCAGGGTACGCAGGAGAGAACTTGCACGTGCTTTTTTTGGCAGACCAGTGTATAATGCAAGGAATCCCTGTTTGCATGTCTGTCTCTATATAATTCACCTACCTCAACAACCATTTATCTGATCTACTTTAAATGTAAGTTGAGGAGCCAGATTTACATTAACTTGGATTTCCAACAATATCATATCAATACATTTAGTATAAACAGGTGAACAGCACTCTCTACAGAAGTGGGGCTACAGCTTAGAGGCCCTCACCTGCATCTGAAGCCAGTGATTCAATAAAGCTCTTACTATTGATGTCACAGTCTAAACAACAGTTCAGATCCACAAGCACGACACCTTTAGAACCTTTACTCATAACTACTGAAATGAGCATCAGGGCTGAGGTTTATGTACAATAGGATTGATGAAAGCGATGCCTGGGACCCAGGACACCGTGGTAGTAGATCTGCTTGTCGCATTCCTTGGTTATGGTTATGATGCCATGTGTTTATTACCTTCAGCGAGAGGTTTGCCCTTGTGTCTGTCCATGATGAGACCATTCCAAGGAGCACACAGCACGCCGCACAGCTGCGTCAGAGCGAAGGCGTTGAGGTACTGGCTCACTGTGGAGGCACACAAACATAGAGAGGGTTTTCAGAGTAAAGGACTGGAGCAAATCTTTGTGTATTTTATGACCAATCCTACTACCTTGACATTAGCTTCTTGCTCATAACATTACTTCAGGCAGGTCATGTTAATTTTTTTTGAACATCCCTTGTTCAAAGGGAGGGTGATGTGGATTTAAAATGAGTTAAAGCAATTGTACATGTTGGTTTAGTTTGTTCATGCACGTTCGTTACAATATAGGGACAACATGATGTAGTCATGAGCTGCGTGTGTGTTTACCCAGGGAATGCTTTCCCTCTGTCAACCTCTGCAGCAAGGGATTGAGAGTACCGATGAAGAGCAAATGTCTTAGCTGTATCACCGACAGCCAAAGCAGATGCAACAAGAACAGCCTCGACAGAAGGCACTGACGGAGTGTTCTCTCTGTGACAGACAAGTTCAGACATGTAGAATGAATGAAAAAGAGAACCAAAGGAGGAAATATGACATTCTAGTGAAGAAACAGGACATGAGTTTTTGTAATTCCGTTGTAGCATATTGGGAATTTACACAGTAATAAACGGCACAAGTTTTTTAGTTGCGCACACCTTGATTCACAGGGGCATCCTTGTTTGGTGTCTTTTCATTTGACATCTCTGTGTTGCCACTTTCTATCGTCTGTTGTGACATCTGGTCAAGAAGAGGCTTTGATTTACAGCAAGTTACTCTGAAAGAGGTTAAATGTCACAGTGGATCGAATATTTACACTAATTTTAGTCCTGAAACATAAATGAGGTGTCTTCTGTGTTTTTGTACCCGTATGTGTACCCATCAGGCAGTGGGTAAGGAATTAATTTCTTGGGCATCAGGAAGAAAGTTCTGAGAAGGTGAATGATGCTACAGGCGGAGAGAAAGAGGAAGGAGGCCTGGAGAGAGATTCCAGATTCATGTAAAATCTGCAGGAGAAGAAAAGATGTGTTAGATATAATTAGTATAGTATATAGTATAGTATTAGCATAATAATATAGTGTCCTGTACAGTTAAATCATAAGAATAGCTTATGGCTGTTACCTTAATGACAAGGAAAAGTGCTGATGATGAGTCAAAAGCTCCATTGTAGAGAGTGATGATAGTGGAGCGACGTAAACCAAACAGGTTTCCAACCTTTAGGACAGGAAATTAAGTAGATTAAAAGAGATCAAAATGGCATTTAAGTGTCTGTGGGACTTTAAAGGTTCCGAGGAAAAGCATTCTTAGGATTCATCTTTGTCTTATTAAATATCAAATTGGCTACAGCTGAGGTTAGTTTCTGCTTCAACATCTGGAAGTGATTTTGTCTCACTGCTACACTGCTCATACTACCAGCGCCAGACAATGTGGGTTTTTTTCCGATAAAGAAATCATGAGGCTTCTCTGGGACAGTATTACAACCAAAAAACAGTGAACCAAAAATAGATTCAAAGCTGTGCCCCCAAACCAAAAGCTCTTACCAGAGTTGTTATTCAGCCATCCTCATGCACTGATCATGGGACTAGCCTGAATGGTGGTTTCAGATCATGTCTTTTTTGAAAGCACCTTTCTTTTGATACACAAGAGTCAGAGTACACTTTCTTGGATTTGGACTGGACTGTACATGATAATTGAGCCGTAAGGAATTGGGTTGGGCACATTATTATCTGAGTCTGAACTAGACTATTTTTTTGAACATAACAATTAATGGATTATCTTATGACAGATGTTAAAATGAAAGTCCTACATGCAGATCTATACCAAAATGAAATGAGTTTTCTCCAGTGCCTCATCATTCTGATTTGTTTTTTGAAAATCAGTTTTTGTCTGATTTTGTTAGGAAATAAACATACTATTAGTTTGTAATACAACGTCTTTGAATTATGGAGAAAATAATAGAATATTAATGCAAAACTCATTCATTAATTTCTATTCTGAATCATTGCTTCCGTACCTGCATGTTTGTGATCAGGAGCATGATGCCACCCACTGCTAGGAATGGGAGAGCTGCGAAGAGCAGGTCCGACATTGCTGGTAGAAAAAGACAAAAGTGAGCATTTGCAATTCTAATAAAGAGAAGAACGAGACAAAGAAATGTTTTCACCTGGAGTAGCGAAGGCGAACATCAAAGTGCCCATAGTGTAAAGAGGTCTGGTGGAGAAAAGAAACGCCATTGTTTCACAGTATCAAGCATTAAATCAGGATGTTCAATATTTTCAAGGATAAGACAAACAAACAGAATCTAATTTCAAGAATTAAAAAATGTCGGGACACAAGTTAAAGAAAACATGCCATTCATTCCAAAAGCATTGCTGTACAGTTTTCTAGATCTGCCTGGTGTTAATTTCTTTTTCTTGGCCATACAAAGTACAAATCCAACTCGCCTCCTTCTGTCAAACTATTTACATTCCTTGGCATTTGGCTCTCATTTCATACTCTTATGTTTAAACACATGGGTGGCATAGCAGCAGTCTGTTGTAATGGATTTAGATACAGTATATTTGGGGCCCTCCTTTGGAGATGATGATCCTGACTCATTTAAACTCCCACTAAGGAGTTGTTGATTTATTTTATAATCTCATAAATCTCACATAGGATTGCGAAGAATGACTGCCGAGGTGATTCATGGAATGGGAAAGAGATGATAAGATTTTGAAGTGGGTCTGAACCAAGGTGTGAGGAGAATTTCTTTTTTTTTTTCATTTTCTTATAAAACTGTGCCAATTTTCAACAAAAATACACATAATTAAATATTTTGTAACATTTTTCCATTTATATTATAAAGTACTCGCAAAAAGTATATTGTTTATTAATCTTCATAATTTTACAATCTTGTAGCCCTTAGCTCGTATCTCATCATAATGTTTGATGCTATAAACCTCTTCTCCTTTCATAACATTTCACCCTGCTGGATCTGTTGTCTTATCTTGTCTTAGATTCCCCTGGAATGAACTTTATTATGGTTATAAACATATACCACCAGTCCAGATTATAAAGAGTGCAATTTCTGCAATGGCCTTCTGTGTCTGTAGGTAATAAAGCCGTTTTCCCCGAGGTATTTCCCCTCTGAGTGATTCTGTCACTCTTTCTACTTATAGGTACTGAAGTATTTTTAGTGCCGTTTTCTGTGTTGTTTGATTTCTTCATTATCTTAATCATGTTCATCTGTCTTTGGCATACCTGTCAAATACTTTCCAAAACATTAATTACATCCTGCTTCAAAGCGGTGATGTATTTTAACTATGAAAGTAGGTCAGGGTAAAATTTTTGGATTAAGGGGTGTTGCGGGATGTTGCAGTCTCTGACTGCCTTGTTTAGAATGTTTTTCTTCGATTATTTTTCTCCATGCCTACTATTGTACCTGCCCTACTCGTTCCTCTTACCTGGAGCATATGAGGTTTAGTTCATATACATAACAATGCCCATTTTCTTATTGGAAGCCAACATATTCAATATAACCCTCTGGGCAAATAACAGAGACAGGCCCAGCCATGCTTCAGAAGCAGCATGAAGAAAACATGTTTCGAGAATAGGTTTCTTTAAAGAAAACAGAAGAATTCAAAAATCCTTGTTTTGTTACTTTTACTGTCGAATCCAAAAACATGAAGTGTGGATTACGTAAATCTTTACAAACATTTGCTAAATAGGAACTGCTTTGCCTTTTTCATTTGGGTTTTGAATGAAAAAAATGCCAGTAAGCATTCTCTTATTTTATCTTCTTTGATCTCATGTATGATATACCAGGTCGATGCAACCAGTTACATAATGCCATGTACCAGTTTTAGTCCTACTACTGCGAATGTACTAACAATCATTTGTAAGTTATAAGATCACTGTATAAGTCAATTACGAATCAATTCATTTAAACAGCATTGCTTTTAAGCCCACTCAGATTCAGTACTTGAATTTGTGCAGAAGTAAAAAGGACAAGAGGAATGAGAAGCAAAACAGGAAGGCATTCCTCATATTTCATATTTACTGACAGAGGTCCCAATCATCTTGTCCTCAGCCGCTTATCTGAAACACTTCACAAGTTATTCTGAAGCCTATCTCATCTGGCTATGGTCCAGATGGAACATCCCAGTCAATAAACAATCAGTTTTGAAAGGAAACTGACTGTTTATCAACCAAAAGTAATTAAGATTGTTGGACTTACATTCCTACGAGGCGAGCGACCGTGGTACCAAAACGGTCAAAGATGAAACCATTTGGAAGGGTTAGGAAATTGTTCATGAAGGAGCTGATGGTGAAAATGACTGAGAACTGTTCATCCTGTTCACTGCAATCTTTAGACGTAAAAAAAGAGAGAAATATTTTATTAAAAATACCAACTGAAAACATAAGAAAAAATACCCAATGTCTGTCTGATTTGTTTTTTCCTTTGTGTCTTGTATTTTAATTTGTGTCAAACAGGTTCTTTCAGGAGAAGTAGTGAGAATATCAAACTTACCCAAGACCTGTGTTGCATTTGCATCTGTGGTGTTAAAGCACAGGTAGCTGAAGTAGCCTTCTGACTTCAGGACAAACACAAGTGAAGCCCATCCAAACATGGCTCCGGCAAAACACAAACACTCCACCAGACCCGTAAAAAAAGTAAAGTAGTGTTTCATTTTCCCGCTGTTCCTGCACACTGCCATGTTTCCACACAAGCTAAGACACGCAGGCAGACAAACACACTACTTTCACCAGCAAGCTCCAGTGGGTTCTGTCACTGCACCTAGCAAAAACAAAACCACGCATGAGAAAAGTGAGTCAGTTCCGGCCATCAATTTCAACATTCATTTTCAAGTACATATATATGTACACACACACACACACACACACACACACACACACACACACACACACACACACACACACACACACACACACACACACACACACACACAGTCAGTATAAATCAGTAACTTACTTAAAGAAGAGATAAACTAAAACAAAAAAAAGCCCCAGCTACAACCCAACCCCTTTCTCCAAATCTGCTTCACAAAGCTGCAAGTTCATGTCTGACCCACTTCTCATCCTCCCAAGGTTTTGTAAAATTCAGTCCAATCCTTTTTTGAATAATCCTGTCAGTGGTTGAACAACCACCAGGCAAAGAAGAAGAGTCAAAGAAGTAAAATCCAGAAGTAAAGGCAAGATTGTCTTGAGTTTACGGACTTTCAGTACTTACAGTTCAGCATCTAAGAATCTTCTCAAATGTGCTCTGAAACCACACCCCTCCTCTCTCCAGAACTCTGCCTTTATATAGGCGTGCGCTTCCTTCCTCTTCAACAGTTCACTCCCTCTGATATGTGTTTTCTTTCAGTCGCTCTACTAAATACGCCAGAAATTCCTTAATCCGGCAAACCAGGCACCATTTTCACTGAAACGGGTGTATGCTTGCTCCCGACAGGTTTCTGGATCTGTGTTTGATACATACAAGACACTGATCTGATCTTAGTGCATCGATTCCCAAAATTCTATCCTGTGTGTGTATAATCAGAAACAGATTCTCCTACATAACCCAAGCTCCACATACAGTACATGACACCATAATGTGTTTTTTGTTCATAGTTCTGTTGCATAAAGAAAAAGTAAACACATACATTTTGTAAAACATGTAAATATAAGGTATACTCTACACAGAGTTAAGGATGTACCATGTTCCAAAAATGGAGTTTATTGTTGGGGTATGACACTAGATACATCTTTAAAATTATGTCAACAGGCAGTAGCATCATTTAGTAATGCATGATAATCAGGATGCAGAAGACAGGGTTAGATAGAGGCAACTGATTCGCTGTGGCGACCCCTGAAGGAAAAAGTCAAAAGGAAAAGAAGCAGATAATCAGGTTAAAGGTTGCGCTGATTGATCCATCCTGAACTCTGTTTTTTCTTTCTCTCTCTCTGCAGAGTAAAGAGCGGATGCTACAGCATTTAATACTTTTTTTAAATAGCTGTTGATATTTATTTTCAATAAACATTCTTAACAAATAAGAGTCCTAAATCCCTTAAATGACATATGCTGTTTGAATCTCAGCTGATCACAGGTGTCTTTTGAGAGACAGAACTATTTGCCACCACAGCATTTACTACAGTTCCCTTTATAAGTTGTTCCTCATTTGTCTCTCCTTTCAAAGTGCATTACAAATAAGGTGAATTGTATATATCTTATTCATTTCAACTTGGTGTTTGACATTGCATCATTTTGGATTTGCCTAGAAATGTGCCTCAAATGACACAAATATAAAGTGAGCCAATTATAATGTAATTAAAAATTGTTTTATTTGTACTTGACCACAGGACATTCATCTACTTCTGTTGCTCTTTTATTCCAAGCATATTTTCGTTCTATTTTATCCGGTTCCTGAGTGTACAAAAGTTGAAATTTGACCTTGACCTAGTTTTCTCAAGATCAAGGTCATCATGTCATTTTCATCCCCTTTGCTGCCTGAGTAATGTGCTTTTTGTTTCATCTTTCTATCTGCAATGGTTGCAAAGAAATTGATGGATATACTAACAAATGAACAGATGGACGGACAAACAGTGAAAATTACAATACATCACTTTGACTACACCCTGCTTTGAAGCGGGATTTAATCACACTTGGTTTGTGATGAATTGGGTTACATTCCACCTTTGAGTCCAAGCAGAAATGTTTTCACTCGAACCTCAAAGGCACCTATAGATAATGAGTGGTTTTGATCACAGGTCTCTTGTTTGTATGTCACACGGTTTCTGTAGATTAGAACTATGTGACATCTTGTGATCATGTGATAATTTAGTCTGAATAATTACTATTGCCTTGACCTTCAAGTTACAGTATCTTGCTCTTACACAACTTGTCTGGAATCTTTGTCAATGAGTTGTCTGAATGACAAAACACCTGCAGATCAAGTAACCTTTAAACATAACATAGGGTGGTACAAGGAATTAATGCATTAAAGAAATGGACTGGATTTTCACAATTTATGATGAATAAAAAAATTTCAAGATTCCGTTTACTGTTTTCTTAGTTTGTTGAATAACTATTGACGTGCTTGGACATTAACTGCCAATGGTTGGTTGGTCTGTCTTCATGTTGCTTGGTCCCCATCGGGGTCTGTGTGTCAGCTGGTGGGGGGACTGGCTGGATCGAGGACAAGATTAGAGTTGGTTTTCATCCTCTGGGGGTCTTCATCTGTTGTTGTGGCATCTTTACAAATGATTCTCCCAGTAGTAGACTATGATGCCCAGAAAATGGCCAGCGACTGACTGGTCCCTGATACGTCTGCCTCCTCAAGGGATATTCAACCTGAAGCCCCATCACCCCCAAAATTGGGGACCACAGGATCTGAAGAGGTCTGTTTGGCTGTTTGCACATTCACTGCCCAGAGAACCATATTGCCATTAGGATTTAAGGTAACTTACTGACAGAATAGAAGTGTTTTTGTTTTTTTTCATAAAAGGATGGCATCAGTTAGTCTTTGGAAGAAGGAAATGCTTAATCACAGTCAGGAAAGTAGATAAGGGGACTTGGTGGTGGAAAGAGGACGTACAGGAGTGTATACAGAGAAAGAGGTTAGCTAAGAAGAAGTGGGACACTGAGAGGACTGAGGAGAGTAGACAGGAGTACAGGGAGATGCAGCGCAAAGTGAAGGTAGAGGTAACAAAGGCCAAACAAGGGGCTTTTGATGACTTGTATGCTGGGTTGGACAGTAAGGAGGGAGAGAGTGATCTATACAGGTTGGCAAGACAGAGACAGAGATGGGAAGGACGTGCAACACGTTAGGGTGATTAAGGATAGGGATGGAAGTCTATTGACAGGTGCCAGTAGTGTGATGCGAAGATTGAAAGAGTACTTTGAAGACTTGATGAAAGTGGAAAATGAGAGAGAACAAAGACTAGAAGAGATGACTGTTGTGGACCAGGGAGTAGCAAAGATTAGTCAGGATGAAGTGAGGAGGGCATTGAAGAGGATGAAGAGTGGAAAGGCAGTCGGTCCTGATGATATACCTGTAGAGGTTTGGAAGTGTCTAGGAGAGGTGGCAGTAGAGTTTCTGACTGGGTTGCTCAACAGGATATTAGATAGTGAGAAGATGCCTGAGGAATGGAAGAGAAGTGTGCTGGTGCCAATTTTTAAGAACAAGGGAGATGTGCAGAATTGTGGCAACTACAGAGGAATACAATGAAGTTATGGGAAAGAGTAGTGGAAGCTAGACTAAGGGCAGAAGTGAGCATTTGGAAGCAGCAGTATGGTTTCATGCCAAAAAAAGAGCACTACAGATGGAGTATTTGCTTTGAGGATGTTGATAGAGAAGTACAGAGAAGGCCAGAGGGAGCTGCATTGTGTTTTTGTAGACCTGGAGAAAGCTTATGACAGGGTGCCCAGAGAGGAACTGTGGTATTGTAAGAGGAAGTCTGGAGTGGCAGAGAAGTGTGTGAGAGCGGTGCAGGACATGTATGAGGACTGTAAGACAGTGGTGAGGTGTGCTGTAGGTGTGATGGAGGAATTCAAGGTGGAGGTGGGACTGCATCAGGGATCAGCTCTGAGCCCCTTCTTGTTCGCTATGGTGATGGACAGGCTGACAGACCAGGTTAGACAGGAATCTCCATGGACTATGATGTTTGCAGATGACATTGTGTTTTGTAGTGAGAGCAGGGCAGAGGTGGAGGAGAAGCTAGAGAGGTGGAGGTTTGTCCTGGAAAGGAGAGGAATGAAGGTTAGCCGCAGTAAGACAGAGTACATGTGTGTGAATGAGAGGGACCCGAGTGGAAGAGTGAGGTTACAGGGAGAAGAGATCAAGAAGTTGGAGGATTTTAAGTACTTAGGGTCAACAGTTCAGAGCAATGGAGAGTGTGGAAAAGAGGTGAAGAAGCGTGTACAGGCGGGATGGAACAGGTGGAGAAAAGTGTCACGTGTGATGTGTGATAGAAGAGTTTCAGCTAAAATGAAAGGAAAGGTGTATAAAACTGTGGTGAGACCAGCGATGTTGTTTGGTCTAGAGACAGTGTCACTGAGGAAAAGACAGGAGACAGAGCTGGAGGTAGCAGAGATGAAGATGCTGAGGTTCTCTTTGGGAGTGACCAGGATGGATAGGATCAGGAATGAGTACATCAGAGGGACAGCACATGTTAGAGGTTTTGGAGATAAAGTCAGAGAGGCCAGACTGAGATGGTTTGGACATGTCCAGAGGAGAGATAGTGAATATATTGGTAGAAGGATGCTGAGTTTTGAACTGCCAAGCAGGAGGCCTAGAGGAAGACCAAGGAGGAGGTTTATGGATGTAGTGAAAGAGGACATGAAGGTAGTTGGTGTGAGAGAAGAGGATGCAGAATACAGTGCTAGATGGAGGCAACTGATTCGCTGTGGCGACCCCTGAAGGGAAAAGCCGAAAGGAAAAGAAGAAGTCTTTGGTGTCAAGTAGTCCGTTGTCAGGAAGTGTTTGGTGTTAGAAGGGGTTTGATAACAGGAAGTGTTTGGTGTTAGAAGGGGTTTGATAACAGGGAGTGTTTGGTGTTAGAAGGGGTTTGATAACAGGAAGCGTTTGGTCTGAGGAAGTTTCTATGTACAGTAAAAATTGTACAAAGAAACACCAAAGGAGGGGGCAGCACATTGCACAGTGGGTAGCATTGTCAACTCAGTCAAGTGAACCTTTCATGCAAAAGCCAATTAAAAATAGCCACATTGCCCCCGGGGCCAGTCTGGACACCCTTGATCTGCAATGTAGATGTTCAGAATTGTCTGTGGAGGTTCTCAGTCATCCATGTCATGAAAATGATGAACAGCGAAAAGAACCAAAGGGACTGCTTCAGGTTGATTGAAACCTAAGTGACCAGGGAATCAATGAACCAAGGAAACAAGGTCTAAGGATAGATTCCATCTCATTACATTTTGACCCAATGGCATGGCATTAAATGTTGAGGTTGGAACTCGAGACAAATCTTTTTATCATTGTTTTGGATCGAGATTTTTTCCCTACCCTTTTTACATTGTGAGATTGTGTTTTGCCATTTGTCAACAATTTATCTGTATGTTTGCTTAGTATAGGGTAGTATAGAACAGTGTAACTCAGTATGGTATATTAAAGGATAAATATAATGTAGCATAGCATTGCATAATATAGTAACGTATAGTATGTATACAGTATAGTATGGTATAGAATAATATACAACTAAACACTCAATCTGCTCCTCAGCCAGCCTCTCAAATTTTAGAAATCTGTGTGGCCCATCATTCAAAATGTTTGCCCACCCTGGTCTAGGTGTAATGATAAGATGTGTCTGCATATAGTGAATTAAGTAACTGGTTAATGAAAAAGTTTCACATCCCAAAAAAAAGGGTTTTATTCGTTATTCTACCATACCTACCACTGAGGTCATAAAACAATTGTGTCTACTTCAGAAGATGAATAAATAAATGATTGAATTAATGAATGAATGGATGGATGAATGAATGAACGAACGAACGAACGAACGAACGAACGAATGAACGAACGAACGAACGAACGAACGAACGAACGAATGAATGAAATCTAGAAGAGCAACAAGAATCGACCGACCTTCAGAGCTGAAGATGTCTCCCAATAAAAGGTGAAACGTCTTGAACCAACCAAAAACAAGTCCAGTTGACTCCTCTGGCTCTCCTAAATTTGCCTCGACCTGGATGACTGAGAACCTACACAGACATGAATGAATGAAATGTGAAGAAATGCAAAGATATTGTACAGTGTTAAGAAAATCACTGTCACATTTATTCTCCGGCATCTTAAGCAGACTGGGAGTGCCGGGGAGGTGTTGGAACAAAATGCTCGTCCTTTCAAGATCTCTTTGTTCAACAAGGTAGTTCTCAGATTATGTCAATAACCTGACAGGTTGGTGTAACGCATATAGCTATGGTGGTTACGTGTGTTTTTGATTGGATTGTTTTTGGTGACATATAAACAATGTTATCATTTTTGTTTCAGGAAAGGGATAAGGAAAATATCACATTCTATTAATTGTTTATGCTTTACTACTTTTTTAGTTTAAGAGAGGTTTGGTCGATTAGAGGTCCAAGTCCACAATGAACTGTTGATCCCTGTCCAAACATTAGATGATATGAACTGCAGGAATCATGTAATACATCACTACCTTCCTCTTAAAAACAAAACAAAACAAAATAAAACAATACCCAAAATGCTAAATGCTGATTTTCCACATTCATAATGGGAAAAAAATATGAAGCAACAGTTTAAATTTCAACGTCTTTGTTTTGCTGTCAATGTGAATTAGAGCAAAGCAAAGCAGATAAGCAGCTGAACAAAATTGGCTTTGTCTTCAAGAAGATAGATGGATAAACATTAGTTCAAATATTCAATTTCAATCAGTCACTTTCTGAAAAACATAACTAAAATTAAATGATTACTTAAGTTAAATAAAGTAAATTAAACATCTTGTCAAGATGTAGCGCACAACTTCCCTGATCTTTATTTTCCTAACACAATTTTGACACAAGCTTCAAATCTGCCTTTATATCCTAAACTGGTGATGGTTCAAGACTTAGTAATCCTGCTCAAGCGTCTATAAATTATCCCACAAGAAGTTCTCCTCATCTCCTCAAATGCACCTGATTCAAATGAACATTCTGCATCACGCTCCGTACAAAGACACAGTCAGGTGCACAGAAATGACCGTTACCTGCTTCGAAAGAAGACAGCCTAATTTGTGACACGCTTTGAAGTCAATTTGCTTTTTGGTACATAATTTCTTATGTTTTTAAGTTAGAATTTGTTGGACTTGATAATGCCTCCATCCACACAGAAAGGAAGTAATTAGATAATTTTGCTTTTTGTGTACATGTAACCTTGTCCAAAATCCTCCTCATTATTTATCATCTTCTTTCTTCTTTCTCAGAATGCACAATTCTGAATAACTGCTGCACCAAGGCTCCGATTAAGAGTTAATATGAATGAAAATTCTTTCTTTCATTTATTCAAACCAGAATTTTAAAAATGACAACTCACTATTTTATATTTGATTTTATGCACGACTTCTTTTGCAGGAAGAAGGTTAATTCTGTCTTGAAAACTCTTGTGGCAACATGAATTTTAAAGTTTTTTCCTGTATAAAGATCTGAAAATCAAAATGTGATGTTTTAGTCCGTGAGCTTTACTGGTGTTGGTTTACAGATTTGATCATGTTTGAACAGAACCAGGCAAGCTGTCTTCACTCTTGCTTTATACTAAGCTAACCAGCTGTTAGCTGTAGCTTCATAACCTACTAGTGATAGTGTTACAGTTAGCAGTTTCCTAAAATGTTCAAATTACTGTACTGTATTTATTTTTCACATTTGACACAAGTGGGCTCTTAAGAGAAGACATCAGAATCTGGAACCATCTTTATGCTGTATTACTCACGTGTGCAGAAAATACTGGTTGATTATTTTATCAACTCGACCTGTCACACTGTTATCTTGGTGGTATTGGGTGTTAAGCAACTGACCTGGAAGGGTTGTGGAATTAATGGTCCTTTTGTAAAAGCACTGTAGTGTGTGTTTGACAACAGAGTCACATGACATTATTTCTCTTCTCATTTCCAAATAAAAAATTGTAATAATAGAGACATAGCACAAGACTGTATTGCACTAGGTTTATAGGCTTAATGGTCTTCTTAAGTGTTTCATAACCAGAAATTTAACATATTCTGCAGGAAAAGTGCAACAGCAGTAAATTCATGACAACTGTCAGATGATATCATTTCTCATATATTTTGAAACACATGCCTGAATACAGAGATCACAGGACTTTCTTTCCTCATCTCACTTCTTCTTCCTAAAAATATTAATCAGGAAGAGGAAGTTGAAGGAAAATTTGAAGATCTTTTTTTTTTGACAAATTACTTAATATTTTCCATTATCATTTTAGTCTACATGCTTGTGTCACACTTCTTTTGTGTGTTGCTGTCTGGGAGAGGTTTCTGAAGTTTGTTCGTCCAACATGAATAAAATGTACTGTTCTTGTAATTTAGTTAAAAAACCTCTAAATGAAACATGAGCTAAAACATACAGATTTAAAGTGAATCAAATTAGTCTGACCTTTTGGTAACAACGGTTATTTTATTATTATTCCACAATATTTTATGCATGTATATTTTAAACACTTCCTTGTATATTTAATGGAAACTAACACTTTGAACTGATTACAACAAATTAAAATCGGTTTTTTAATTTTAACACATATTAATCCACCATGAAAATATTAATTGGCTGCAGTAATGTAATACTGCAGTGTAATAAGAAAATAGTTCCATAGGAATAATACATTGTGATGATACATTATTTTCCTTTGAACTCATTTAATAGACTTAACAAAGATTATTTCCTTCTCAGTTTTTATTTTTTTTATACCTTTCACGACCAATAGACGATGGCAAATTATTTCCTCATGCAGATTGTGCAAAGAGAAGACTCAGCACAAGCATGATTGATTGTGATTAAATATATTTGAGGAGTACCTGAATGACTTGCAAAATATTCACAACTATCCTCTTCTTTCTGCAGCACTCATACAGACTTCATTGCTGCAGTACGTAGTGCAATGTGTGCTTATCCATGTCGTTAGGCTGTGGGATGCTGAGTGATCATCGCCCACACTGAGCTCTATCACACATTAAGTAAACAGCAAAACGCTGTTAGTAAGGGCTGTCCTGTGAGTCTGATCTATGTTCAATCTATTGCTAACAGATGTCTTGTCATGGCAGGATGTATGGTAGTACAGTATGACATATATATGAACGTATACCATACAACCAAAATATTGTTCATCTCAAACTGTAATCATTAGGGGAGTATGTCTGGAAATTCATGTAAACGTCTTGAGACAAACACCTGCGATTTTGTTGCCTATTAATCCACAAGAAGTAATTTGTTAGTGTATGAATAAATTTGATCTATTAGATTGTAACTGCAGCTGTATCAGCTATTCATCTGGTGCCACCAACAAAACAGCAGCGAAATGAAATACATAATGTCTTTGTTCTTTGGGCATTTGGCGCTATCATGTGGCCTGTTGGTAATATGACATGGACTTGTGTGTAAGTATTGAGATACAATATTTGTGACAACTTGGTTTCTTCTATCTTATGTTACACACCAACCTTCTGCACCCCTATGTTTTCCTTTACTTATTTTTCAGCTATTTTCAGAAAAATCACCTCCCAACCTCTGAAATGACTTGAAGAGCTCCCATTATGGGCCAGGATTTAAATAAATCCAGTTAAATCCTGCAAGCTCTCAGTTCGTACTGGAGTTAGAAATGATAACATCGTGCCATTGGTCAATCCAGCAAGGATATGGAATGCTAAGAGCATCAGGGATCAACTTGGTAAGTTTCCCACAGACTGGAGTGTTCAAACTTTTGGCTCTTCTTTTGAGAAAAGAGCAAAACATGGGGCATGCAAGGGTCATTGGCCTCGCTGCAGGGTGTTGTAGGGAGATGTGTTCTGGAGTTGAATGTATGTAAGGTTATAGAGGAGGATTGCCTGGCACGAAAGCTCAGCGATGGTCCACCTGTGCTCACATTTAAATCAGGAGAGATGAATGAAGTAGAAATAAGTGTTTATTACAGCAAATGATAGAGAATGTGATAATAAATGGTGCTATTTCTGCTCAGACAGAAGTCAGACTAAAGAAAAATAGATACTTCAAAGTTACTTGATCTGATTTGAAGTTATGTTGCTTACAGAACTTTCTGCCTTGTAAACTGATAATCTGGGGCGGTGAAAACAATTACCACATACCAGAATGCAGTCACTTTAGTCCAGGAGATAGAAGACCACAGCCAGCATGATTCACCAGAACAAATTAGGAGGAAAGGCATCCAAGGCAGCTTCTGTTGTACACACACACACACACACACACACACACACACACACACACACACACACACACACACACACACACACACACACACACACACACACACACACACACACACACACACTCACACACACACACACACACACACACACACACACACACACACACACACACACACACACACACACACACACACACATAAACAGTCTACAAGTAAGGCAGAGGAGGGGAGAGGTGGGGAGGGGTGTGGTAGATAATGAAAGACAGAGTGGGAATAAAGATAGATATTTATTTTTAAAACCATCTGCTTTGTGTTGAATGAGTACGTACTTTGTCCACTTAAAATTATGTAAACTTGAAAATCTGACTTTTTTTGTTTAACTGTATGTAAGAATATCTGTATATGCCATTTAAATATTATAAGAGAATATAGAATATACAATCTCATAGATAATATGGATAATATTTCTATTTGGCAGCTCAGACAACACAGCGGCAAATACCTTGAAAAAGCTTTTGTACATTCTGTATGTGTAACATTACTTAAACAAATTACTTTATAGTGACTGTTTATGATGATTTAAAGCTGCCCAGAAGAAGAGAGGAATGCTGGCAGCTTCATATATTTTCCTTACTAAGATCAAAGATTTAGATACATGGCTAAATAACAGCATTTAAAATGAGGATAAGTTTCAAGTTTATGTATTCATATATAGCCCAGATTCACAAAAATGTCTCAAAGGGCTTTAGAATCTGCACATGGACGATATCCCTCTGACCTTTGTGCACTGCGAGCAGTATGACCCTCAAATTGGAAAAGGAACAGCTCACCCCAAAACCCTTTTAACAGGGAAAAAAAATGGATGGGAGAAACCTCAGAAAGACTGCAGAGGTGGGACCCCTCTTCCAGGAGCGGACAGACGAAGCAATAGATATCGCATGTACAGATTAACAACACAATAATAATAACAATGACAGTAACAATAACAATAATAAATGTATGACAAAAGCACGCTGATCCATCCAGTAGAGCGAGTCACCTCCAGCCCATGAAGCACACAGAGGTCACCAATTGCCGAGGATCCACCACTCTGAGGACAGACCAAATAATGCCTAAGTCATTGTTCTCAATAAAGTTAGTGTATGATTACCCCCCGCCAAAACCCAAAACACCACAGCAGAACCACATGAGATGGAACCAGACTCCCCTAGGGGATGGAATAGGATAGAAAAGAAAGTGACACTGTGTGTGTGTGTGTGTGTGTGTGTGTGTGTGTGTGTGTGTGTGTGTGTGTGTGTGTGTGTGTGTGTGTGTGTGTGTGTGTGTGTGTGTGTGTGTGTGTGTGTGTGTGTGCGTGTGTGTGTGTGTGTGTGTGCAGTGATGGTTTCCACAGCAGATGCAGCTGTCTGGGCCGTTGGACTGTGTGTATGTTTCTGCAACTCTATTTCAGGCTCCTGTGTTGTTCAAAAGGTCAGATAAAGAGGAATAGGAATCCTCACAAAGAAGAGGGTGGGGGTGTTGGGTGAACAGGGTTAAATGGAGATCCAGGAACAATCACACACACACTTCTCAAACATAGGGTAGTAGTGGTGGAGAGCGGGAGAAAGGAGAGACAAAGTCAAATCAGAAGCATAGCGAGAGAGATAATACCCAGGGTTCATTAGTAGAGCACTTTGTTTTGACTGAATGAACTGTTCAAGATAGAGGACATCCTGGCATATTAATTAAAAAAGGACCCTGATTTAACCTCTAAGTGTAGAAAAGACATTTGTGGAAATCATGGATGGAGAAACGCTCAGCCAAGAGACATCTGGGTCAACAGAGACAACTGGTCAGAGTGACACCAATAATAATGACAACCAGGTAGGAGTTTTTACATGTACTCAGCTTTTCTTTATTATTTGAAAAGCTTTTAAGTTTGTAAAACTCAAAGGGAGTGATGTTATGATCCATGAAAAAAGTAAAGGTATTTATGACTACAGCAGGTGTAGTGTTTGAGCAGAGGGACACGAGAGGCTGCACCTGTTATTACTCCTGAATGAAGAACAGAACACAAACCAACCAAGTCACGCAAAGCAATGCTTGTGTGAATGCACAAGATTTCCTGTTTCTTCTTAGGCTTGACCTGGTGGAGCCAATAGTACCAGGATTTTACTAGATATACTGACATTAAATGAAAAGTTGCGCATTCCGACTTTGAATAATTAAAAACCCTGATGGTAGAGAAAGCGCTTTGTATAATATTTAAAAATAAATGCGCTAAGTGATTTGAGTTTTAATATTTTAATATTTTATTTAAGTTCATGTGTCATTAAAATGAATAAGGAATACTTTCCATCCTGGAGTTCAACATCTCAGCTTGTATTCAAATAATTGAGATACTCATTAAATCCTTGAGGACAGTTTCAGGTATCACATTACTTTATTGCTCTTAAGTTTAGACTATGATAGCTCTGGAGTAAACTGTGAGCACTAATTTTAGTGTATGATCTTAATCCTCTGGGCTCTCAATGTCAAGTTTTTAATGCACTTCCTTACAGTATAATACCAAGTGTTCCATTTCCAAATTTGCATCACAACCTCTCTTCTGTTTAAATAAACAAACAAACAAACAAACAAACAAATAAATAAAATGCTGTGCAGCTTGTTTTTCAGATTGTCTTTGCAAATTAACTTGATACACTACTCCTGACTGCTTTCAGACAGATGAGTCAGACTTGGGAGAGCATAAAGATGAGGGGACAGAGCCTCCAGCAGGGGAGACAGCAGAAGGCCATGGGCTAAAGGAGGTGGGGGAGGAAGAGTCAAAACTACTGCAAGGAAGGGAGAAGGATAACACAGGCAGGCCCCAAGCCTCAGAGGGTGCTGTAGGTGAAAGTGAAGAGGCTGGAAATAATAAAGACTCCACTGCAGTGAAGAACTCTACAGACACAAGTGGGCTAAAAGATGAGGGACAGAAGGAGGAAACCAAGAAAGGCGGTCAGGTGGAAGCAACTGCAAAAGACGTGGAGATGAAGGAAAGAAAAGATGAGAAAGAGAAGAGCAACAAGGAAGAAAAGGAAAAAGCCGTGTGTAAAAGGGCAGAGAAGGAAAAACATGTCAAGGAAGTGGATGCTGAAACAAAAGGAAAAGAAAAGATCAAGGAGCCAGAAACACAAGGGAAGCCCAAACGAAAAAGCGGACCTCCCTCCTCTTCAGTCTCTCGACCAAAAACATCTGCACGATCCATTAGAGCGTCTGCAAAAAATGAACTCATTGCAAAGTTCCAACAAGGGGCACCGGAGTAAGTCAGTGCGTGACACCAAGCACCTCAAATACACTTCGATTTTCATTTTCTCAAATTAAAACTTTTTAATGCTGTCACATTTTTAGGACAGCAGTTCCCCGCAACTTCAAGATTCAGAAGTCAGCTGCAGCTGCAGCCACAGGAGCGTCAATCAAACAGAAGATTCTTCATTGGTGTCACAACAAGACTCGCAACTATGAAGTTAGTTCAGGCTCTTCAACATGGGGAACATATTTCCAGATGTTTCATCTAGGGATTAGACCAGAGGACTTAAAAATAAATATTTAGTGTATCCATCTATCTTGCAGTTGACATCTCCCTGCCCTTTGTCTTTTTAGGGCATCAACATAGAGAACTTCTCATCGTCCTGGTGCGACGGGCTCGCCTTTTGTGCTCTGATCCATCGTTTCTTTCCCGAAGCTTTTGACTATAACTCCTTGGATCCAAAAGACAGGAGAAAAAACTTAACATTGGCTTTCGAATCTGCAGAGTATGGACCATTTTGCCTTCTTATCCACAGTTTAATTATTTTCTCTCTTTATTAGCCCTGAAAATAATTGTTTTGTATCAATTAAAAATAGTAGTTGGATCATTAACAAAATAACCTATTGTCACATGTATTGTCGATGCATTTGATACGCATCGAGGGAAATGCAGCAGCTATGAGGACAGATAATTCCTTCAATAGTGGGAAGAGACTAAAGCAGTCCAACTTTTGAGAATTTGAGTTTCACATTCCTTAAAGGGAGGATAGTTGGCTGTGCTAGACTTATTTTTCCATGCTATTCACCAGTAAAAGATTTATTCATGTTTTTACAGTGACCGTTCCAAGAATTAGGTGGTGTCTGCATTCTGTCTCTCTTCTTTATATGTCCCTTTACTATGTTCTCTCCTTTCCTTCCCCTCCCACCTCACCCTATGGTAGGTCTCTGATTGACTGCTACCCTCTGCTGGAAGTGGACGACATGCTCATGATGGGTAACAATCCCGACCCCATGTGTGTGTTCACATATGTCCAGGCCCTCTGCCACGGCCTGTCCAAAATAGACAACGAGAGGAGGGAAAAACAGAAGGAGGAGAAAGAAAAGGCTAGTAATAAAGAAGGAGCCACAGAAGGTGATGGAGCAGGAGAGGAACCATCAAAAAAAGATGAGGGTGAGTCTAAGGAAGGGACAACGAAGCACCAAAAGGAGGGACAAGATGATGTTACAGAGACAGAAGGAACTACAATGGAAGAACATGCATCAAACACGTGTGAGGCAGGGGAAGGAGGGGTTGTAGTTGAAGCAGAGTCCTAGAAAATACTACCATCAAGAAGAAAAAGCGACCACTGGAACAGTAAAGAGGAAATCAGATTCACTCTAACCCTAACCCTAATGCTGGCAGTGTTAAAAGTGTTCTTTTCCATTCACTGGTGTGTTGTGTAGATGTTTGTTTTGTGCACATGAGGCTGAAATCCAGTTCTCCCTTTAGCTTTGTCTTTACAGAAAATTAATAAAGGGACCTTAACAGTTTACTCTGCAACAACAAAGTTTGTGTTGAAGTGTTGAAATGATGCTCAGTCAAGCTGAATGAAATCAGTGATGATAAAGGTGTAATGGAGGGTGAATTTGCTGGGATAGCATAATGAGTAGAAGTCTCTCAATTGAGACACCATTTTGTTTGGAATAAATTATCAATACTAAAACTAGTAATCAATAGTGATAATAACTAGTCACACTAGAGGCTACAAAGGATCAAAATATATGTCCAACATTTATGCATATATCCTAATTCAGTAAAATCCTAGTATGCTACAAAAAAGAACAACTCCTAATCAAACAATTGTGTTTTAATGACCAAAACTGAAATGCCTAAAAAAAATATTTAAATCTAATGTCTTTGCCTGTCAGTGCTCAAAATCTCGCTTGATCCAGCTGCCATCTCTCATTGTTGTCATGTTTTTCAGGCTAGAACTTTTTGCTTATCTCAAGCTCTGCTGACAGGTGTTACAATAGCAATCCTACCTAAAAACTCACTTCCTCCCGGAGGTCTTTGGTTTCATCAGATATTACGCCAAATTTTCAGAATAATTATTATTAATTATTTTATCATTATATGTTATAAAATGTTGAAATGACAATTTTATAATTTTATAACTTTTCTTATAGATAGTTAGTACTGTAGTTATCGTGACATGACTCTATACAAAACAACTACACATCAATCAATGTCAAATGTCAAAAAATATCTGTACATCAAAATGTCTTAAGGGAGCGAAAAAACTATTAAAATGACTGCACAGGGTCCTGTGGTCTGTGCTGGGAAAATCAATATAGATAAATTGTTACTAAAATATAAAAGCATATTCTTTCCCATGAATCTACTATGATCTCCTAAGCATTCATCATCTGAATATTTATCCAGAAGTAGCTAATCTAATTTAGATTTTTTTTTTCTACAACTAAAATAATTTGATAGCAGCACACCATTACACCCTACAGCAAGTGACTGGACAGGATTTTAGATGCCAATCCCATTCGGTAGGGCCAGACCCTGTGGGGCCCCATCCACCCCCTGCAACACCAGCTCGGCAGAGGAAATGACGTCACCCCAGACCGAGCCTGCTCCTTTTCTCCAGGAGTTACGGTAAACCGCGTCACTCTCCAGGGAAGGCCATTGTGTAGCTGCTCCTGTAAGCTAACCTGATAGTCGTGCCGTGCTTTTTCCCTACATAACTGTAATTTTCTGGCACTACCGGATTAAAACATGTCGACAGACATGTCACCGAGTACTTTGAACCTGGAGTCCCAGCTTTTGTCAATAATGGACGTGCTGGTGAAAGCGGCGGTAGCTGAAATTAGCCAACTGTTCTCGGAGAGCTCATCGTCGCTCCGCTTGCATTTATCCCAGAGCCTGCGGGAAAACGAAGCCCTGAGGATGAGGATGAAGGTGACGAGGAGTGAGCTCTTCTCGCTCAGGCTGCAGACCAGGAGCAACCGGCCGGTCAGCCGCTTCTCCCCTTTCAGGGCAAATACTCCCAAAACACGGGCTAAGTCACAAGGTAACTCTCATGTAAACTACCAGCTGCTATAAAGTAAAGTCGACAAGTATTTGCTATTAAATTGCTGCTGCTTAGTATCACGTGATGCATGCGTCATGTGTACCGATTATTATAGTTAAGTACACTTTAATGTTTGATTTCCAGAGATGCGGATTTTTTTTAAATTTAAAATAAATAATAGGATAGCAGAAATTAATATATAATTTCTTCATACTTCATTGATAACCCTTTGACAAAAATTACAACACTCTCACGTAGATCTACAAGTCAAAGGCTGATCTAGAGTTTTAAAAACATCTTGTAGATCTGGTGATCCTGAGTATTTACATTTATTGTCTAGCTACTGAGTTAATAAAATTACAATCAACTTTCTTATTTGTGTTTTGATCGTTTAATTCACAATTCTGGTGCTGTTCTGGTGCTGTTGATATAACCTCACCTCCTGCTCATTCGTCGCCATCCGTGATCTTGAAATTAATGTTTTTTCTTCTTTTAAGTTGTCATTCGGCCATCAGCGGCTCAAAAGGCTGCTGCTGAAAGGTCTTCTATTACCCTGCAACCAGAGAACAAGTCATCTGCCCCTGCCACTCAAGTGAAGGTAATCAAAGTTCAAATAATGTATGTTGTTTCATTAATGCCTTTGTCTGCTGATTGAATTTAATTTTTATTTATTAGTGTGCTGAAGTGGAGACTCCAGATGTCATTCTCATCAAAGATGAAGATGAGGTTGGTGGATGTGGACCCATTGTAGGTTCGTAGCTGTTATTTTAAAATTGTGTTTTCTGATCATATACCTCTGTAAATCTGTCCATCTCATTCTCCTAAACATGATGTCTTAACTATGACATTAACTATGACACACAAATTTCTATGGGGGTGGGGATAGTATTTGATCAAATTCAGACCTGTGTCCTTTCTGTGTGGCGTTTACTACCGGAGTAGGCTACTAAGTTTTCCAAAGACGTGAATGTGAATAGGCACAGTGGCGCAGTGGGTAGCGCTGTCGCTGCACAGCAAGAGGATTCCTTGCTCGACCCCCACACTGTATGGAGTTTGCACGTTCTTCCCATGTCTGTGTGGGTTCTCTCCAGGTTCTGTGTCTACATGTGGCACCACGGTGCACTGGTATCGTACCTGGAGTGTCCCCTACCTCATGCTCCCAGTTAGCTGGGATAGGTTCTAGCACCCTGCGACAGTGGGTTTTGAATATGAATGATTGAATTTGAAGAGTTGTTTGTAGTGTGTTGGCCCTGTGACAAACCAGCTTCTTGTGCAGAATGTACTCCACCTCCTAGCATCAGCTGGGATTCAGGCCTTTCCCCTGTGATCCTACTAAGTATGAACATTTATGGAAAATTAAAGGATGGAAGAGTCTAATTTTCAGAGATGTGATGACATTTTATGTATAAAGGTATTTTAATATTTGCTTCTGGTTGTGATTCAGCACCATTACTTAAGAACAGAGGACAGTAACACTGTAGATCACACCTGATCAGACATGAATTGGTTGAAAATAATCCTACTTCTACTTTGATCCACATTGAAACTGTAGAGATTGTGTAGATGTTGTGTTTTGCATCCTTATCTTTAAATTTGTAGCCTCTTCAGGTTTTATCAGTTGATAAACTTGTGATCTTGCACCAAAGGTCAAAATCACTTTTTCCCTTTTTTTTTTTTTGTCCCTTCTTCAACTTATTGGTTTTGCTGTTATCCACCTTGAAATGGTTGTCTTGCCTTTTGAAGAAATTAGTTACTTCTCTGCAAGAATACCCTCGCAGTGAAGGCGACATGTTTCTCACTACAGACTATTTAAGAATGATTGTCATGATAGTAATAACTTCAATGCTGGTTAATATTTCTCTCATTTTCTTCTACTGAATTCCTTCAAAGTCTTACCAACATACTTGAGACAAACACAGTTGTAAGCTGTTGTGTGATTGGTGTGGCATGAAGCCAAGAAACATGAGTTCATAGTTCTGGTTAACTATGTAATACCTGACTGTCAGTTAGCAAACCCTCGAGGGCTGACAGGAATTCTGTGTATTGCTCAAAGTAGACAAATAGGTCAATTGATTAATTACGATCATTGATTAGACAGCAGTTTCTTCTACGTAACAGCAAAAGCTGCTGACTTTGCATGACAAAATTTAGGCAGGTATGAACTGGCCATAATATTTGTAAATTGTTGGTTTACTCATCAGGAGATTGATCACTGTACACATAAATGACATGCAGCATGAGAAGTACGATGTAATCATTTTAATAATAAACTACCCAAACTGCATATTTTGTGGTGTTATAGATACACATCTCATTATACTAACTTGCAGCTTCCTTGTGTTGAATCATGGATTGTGGAAAACAATAAGTAGGCTTTCAGACTGTTTTATTGCTGGGCAGAGCATAGTAAAGCAAGATGAATGGTATGAGTCAATTTATGACACATAAGTGGTTGGTCAGACATCAATGCACTTGTTGTTTTAGCTTTTAGTCAGCGTCTGACAATCTGGGTTTGCTGATGGTGCTTTTAGCTGCTCTGTACCAAATATTTCTTGTAGTGTGATTTTTTTTTTCACTCAAACTTGATGTGTAATATGGATTGTCTGACATTTATGACATCACTTTGTGGTTTGTCTTTTAGGTCAGGACGATGTTGGAAACATCAGAACTGATTGTGGTGTTGACACAGGAACTCAGACTTTGCAGTCTTCCTCCCTGACGGGTGATCACAATGAGCTGAGGATCGTGAGTGTTCATGGAGCAGGAGATGGGACGCTGCAGGAGACAAGCGACACCCTCTTCACTGCCTCGGAGCTCCAAGCTTTCAGCTCCCTGTCTCCTGATAACAACGCAACCAATGACTGTCTGCTCAATTTCACCGCTGGTGCCAGTGACACAGCGCCGATGAGAGGGATGCAAGATAACACTGTTGGGCTGGGAAGAAATGGTCAACTGGAAAGAAATCATTCCATTCAGATGGTTTCAACAGCCCTGAACACTGAAACACCAACAGTAGGAGCTGACGATCACGTGGAGTACCCCAGTCATGTCAGCCAGTTCTCCCAACAGCAGAATGTCTTCCCTTACACCTGCAACAAATCCCTGGACTGTAGCTTCTGCGGGAAGTGCTTCCTCACCCGCGAAGAGCTGATCGTACATCGAGCAACTCACACTGGGGAGACGCCTATTCCTTGTTCCTTTTGTGGGAAGCCTTTTGTCAACAGGACCACACTGACCATTCACATGCGCATTCACACCGGGGAGAAGCCATATGCATGCACGCAGTGTGGGAAACGCTTCACACAGAACGGTAGCCTTAAGATCCACCTTAGGACTCACTCTGGAGAGAAGCCGTACACCTGCAATCAGTGCAGCGCCAGCTTCAACAACCCCAGCAATCTGCGCAGGCACATGATCACACACAGCACCAACGATGTGCTCTGACCAGGAAGAACACAGAGGGTCTTCAGCGTGCTGCTTCTACTGACACTTCGTCTACAATGTGTATTTGGCACAATATGTTCACTGTGGCAGAATCTCACAATGTTATTCCCATTGGCTGAGTTAAGGAACTTTTCATGGATAAAACATGCTTATGTTAATCTTTGGATTTACTAATGTAAATCTTGACATCTTAACTGTAAAATAACTTGATTGCTGTGAGCTGATATAAGGACATGAGCTAGAGTAGTATCTCTCCATCTGACGAACGACACATTTTAGTTCAACCTATGACTTCGAACCTATGACTTGGATGTGTCTCATCGTGCCTCTGCACAGTACCCTAATTTAATTCGAATTTGATAAATGCTCTTCATTGTTTTTTTAATCTGATATGACTAACTTTTTACACAACAGTATCTCAATACTATACAAATATCAAATGTGCAGACAATACTTCATTGATGGTTCTTACAGTCGTCATCTTGATTTCTCTGTTTGCTTGATTCAGTTTTTAATTTTGTGACAAATTCATGTCGTGTCACTCCAATGTAGCCATGAGACTCGTTCCTTTTTTAACCTTTTTGCCAAAATATTAAGAGTTTGGCATAGTGACTAGTAATATTTAGTTACAAAGTTAATTTCTATTGTATCACAGAAAAGTTTTCCATACACTTCAATGCTATTGTTTAGGTATCCAAAGCTGTTTGAATCAATCCACTGGACTTTAAGAAAGTTTCTTGAAGATGTTCACCTCTCATCCAAGAGGCTTCTTCAGTGCTGAACTGAAGTCAAGTGGATTGATTTAAACAGCTTTGGATAACCATGACCTGGATAACAGAACCTACACAGACATATTGTATAGGTACGATAAAAACTACGAGAGAGCTGTTTAACCCTAAGTTACAAAAAGCAGTGTACCTCATCATGGTGGACAGAGACCTCATTATTATTTTTTTACACTGAAAATGTTTTTGGAATTAAAATCATTTGGTTTATAGTAATGTGTGTACACAAATATCTTCTTGATTTGATAAGTCTCTTATCATTTTATGCCTCTAGAGTGCAGCATTGTTGGTGTTTCCTGTGATGATTCTATCTCAGATATGCTGATACTGAGGGGGACTCGGAAGGAAACTGGGGGAAATTCCTTGCATTGTTCCTGTTTCCACCCTGCCTCTGTTTTAGTATTGTTTATCAGGCTTCAGTTATTTGACTGTTTACCCAAAGGTGTTAAAAGTCCAGGATATGTCAAATACTAATGTCTGTAGTACAACACAATACAGATTTACAGTAGCTACTAGTAGAGAAAGCGTGCAGTTTAATGTGTCAAAGGTAATTATAAGTTAAGTGTCACCAGGAGGCCTTTAATGTCAAGCTGTTGATTGATCAAGATCACACAGAGGATGTAAAGGTCACTGGAATTGTTTTTTTTTAAATAGTTCTGGTGTGTAGGTGTGAAACGCAGTTACACTTTTCCAAGAAATTCTGCTTCCCCTCAAGACATTGTTCTTGGGTAATCAAGTGACATCAGTGTGTGCGTAGGTGGGATAGAGAGGAAGCAGGAGGAGGTAGCCTATGCCAATGGTGGTCAAACTTTTTTTTTTTTTAAATTACAGATTGTGTAATAAAATGTTATTAGTAATTCATGCCCAAATATATGTATAGAAGTTGTAATTGTCTTTGATATATGCAAGTGCAGGAAATTAAACCGTTCCTTTTTCGTATGGTGAAAAACAGAAGTTCATAACCCTTTTGAATAATTTAAATCATCCTCCTTATAATCTTTTTACTTGCTCGTATTAATTCCTGGTTGGTGTTATGGAATAAAGGGCCTTTCTTCCCGTTACATTGGTCAGAGACAAACACCTGTACGAGAGGAGGAAATCTGCTTGCGCCGTATTTACGGTAACGCCGCTCGTTGATCCCGCCCTCTCTTTGAAAGAAAACTCGGTGATGTCGCTGCTCTTTAGACGAGCTTGACCCGGAGCCCAGGAGAGGAGGTGAACGGCGGGGGAGAGAACACGCTGTGATACAGAATAGTTTGGAGGGCATCGAGGAAGGATTTCCACTTATAGGTGAGTCGTCTTATAAATGCCACCAGATGGTTGATGTAGAAATGGAGGCTTTCCTCCGTAGAGGGTGTACTGCGGTGTTGGCAAGGAGTGGTCACATCAACATCGACATATCAGAAACACCAAAGCTAGCAAACATTTAAAGTTGATATATTCTCCTCTTAAAATAAATTTAAACTAGCTAGCTAAAAAAAATGGAGAACGTCGCCTAAATTGACTTGATTTGCTGTTTATCCGAGTAGAAGCTAACTCCTCCTGTAGGAGGCTAATCTTTTAGCAATGCTAACGCTAGCCTGGCTATGTGGGTTATTGTGATGCTAACGTAGCAAGACAGCCGAACCAGGTCATGAGAGTGCTGAGCGAGCATTCGAGCCAACCGGCCTGATTTGATCTTCAGCGTTGTGTTTTCCGGGCATTCGCGTTCAAGCAGCCACCGAGTAACCCACAGCTCCAAACACGCCAGTCTTTGTTCCGCCAGTCATTTTATACACGCCGTGTTATTAACGTTTGTAGCCATCTCCGTTCGAGGCTCCTGCTCCACGTTGTTATTTTACACTACAGAACATTTTAATAACAGACTGGGGGTGGGGGTGGGTATTGGGGGGGTTCTAGGCCGTAGTCGTGTCAGCTGCTTCAGATGGAACGAGACGATTGGGGAGTTTCGACTCGGAACGCGAAGTTAACGTGATGGTCATGCGGGTTTCGGTTCCCTGGTTGTGTATATTTAGTGTTTACAGTGTGTTAATAACACAGTCATCATCCCTGTTCAAGTGTTCACTAAAACAGGGAAATCACGTCTATCTATCGGTTTCGAGTCCGGATAGAGGAGTGTTTTAAAATCAAACAATAAACCCGGTGTTTGTTTGACAAAGCATTTCGTCCTCTGGACCGCTTTGTGTTTCTGGTTCTGTTTCCACCGTGCTGCTTTTCCAGCTGTGCTTAGTGGGATTTTAAAGGCTGTCGGCGTGTGAACCTGTTGGGTGGGTCCTGTGTGAACTTGTTTTGTTAGGAATGGGTGGAGATAACTGTCAGGTTAGGTACTTCACAAATAAACTAGTTTTTCGTTGGAAACTTTACTTTCGTCAAGGCGATCCTGTGTCAGGGTTCACACCCCCGGGGTTCAGACCGAGTTTGAATCAATGGGGCAGGACTCCCAGTTAGGAAGTTCCACCATTAGTGACCCCCTGTGTCTGTGAACACACGTTTACAAATCTTTACTGGCGACTTGTCTCAAAGTGGTGGTTTGATTGTTTAATCATGCTCTCAATGCCCACTGCCATTGTTTGAGGTGTGCAGGTTAATCTGCTGAGAGCCTAACCTGTGTTTGTCTGCTGCATGTATGTTAGCGTCATGCTATGTGTTAGGGGGTAAATGGATTAGCGGACTAAGTCTTCAATCCCATTACTAGACACATTCATCTTAAACCTGTGCTGATGGCCTCATGCTGACTTTTTTGCGAAGTGCAGTGTGGGTCGGCTCAAGATGGGCGTTTTGACAGTGAATGTGTTATTTTAGTGAGAATCTTTGCAGGTGTAGGAATTCTTGCATCAAGGAGAGTTTCATCAAGTTGACAAAGACTGTGTTGTTGGTTGCATATAAGTCTGATCACAGATATCCTCTGACGAGTCACACTGAGTGATGGCTGTAGAATCAGATGAACATGTGTGACTCATTGTGTGTCAGAGCTTGATCAGATGTTTGAGGTATGTGCGGGAGGAGGTTACATTTTATAATGTGTTCTGCTGATGTATGTGTTTCTCAAAGTGGTCTACTTGTACACGTTTTTAACATCTTTACTCAAATTTACTGAGCACATTATATTAAACACCAAAAAACAGTCTGAGGTGTTTTCACTGTCGTTTTATTTTGATAAAGGGACAAAAACCTGAACATAAGCAGTCAGCTAATAGAGAAAAGTCATTCTTGATTGTTTTTCAATAAAGCAATTGTATGACTATTCATTAGTTCAAACCACACTTTAAGTCAATATATAAAAAGCAATATGTGTCAACCCAGACATACTGTGTCTCATAGATTACATCTGAAGGTTCATGGATGGAGAACTTAAAGTGTCAAATGGAGAACATTATTATTTAAAGAGGAAGTGGTTTGTTGTCCTATGATCAACATAATGACCATGGCGGAAATAGCCACTGATGGTAGGTGGTTTCTTGGAGTATCAATACTATGAACTGTGGTTTTGTGCATGAGTACTTCTTTTGAAGAATTGGTTTTTGGTCCATTTAAGTAGCCACTGCATGCCTTTGCTCATCTCTGATATTGAATCCATAACATCCTGTTTCTCAGGAAGAGGGGAAGGGCAGGGGAGCAGCAAAGCTACTGCATCGATTGTTTTCATTGTTCAACGAAACTTGCCGCTGATTTTCAAGACCGAATGTAACAGCCGTGAAATGAGGAGAAGAGTGGCGACAGAAGTCAAAGAGGGAAGTGAACTCAAAATCACTTCCAGACGCATAAAAGGAAAGATGCACACTGTACTTGAACATGTTCAGTAATGTCGTCCTTGCTGTCAAGTCTCACATTCATGTGTTCATTCGCACAAATAAGCTCTTGTTCCTCCAACCTCCCAGACTGACAGCTGCAAATTTCTGTCTCCAACTGCTGCTGAACGCACGCACAGACTTGACACCAACACACACACACACACACACACACACACACACACACACACACACACACACACACACACACACACACACAATCACATTCCATGTACACTTGCCAAAAAAAATCAACCACAGTTTATACTGTATATCATTTATCTCATTAGTGAAGTCAGATGCCATTTTTATGATAGATGAGCTTGGTGTTAGAGGTGAGCATGGAAATGATTATGTGTTATAAATGTCGGATAAGGGGAGAATTGTTTAGTTTGTTTTTCTGTGTTTGAATAATTATAAACGCTCAACTTTAAAGGAAACAGTGGTTTCTAATTTTAGCTTTCTGAAACGCTAAGGTTCCTCAGAGAATGAGTGGGTGGGCTGCTGTGTTGAATTGGCAGTGAGACAATGCTAGGAATGCGAGATAAGCTTTTAGTTTCTATTCAGCACTTCTTTGCATATCTCAAGGCATACTCCCCCCCCCACTCCTCCCTTTTTTTTGCCCCATTTATCCTCTGACTCCTGTGAAAGCCTACCTGTGTTGCCCCTGCTTTTGTTTCCAGCTCCTACTCTGCCTGTCTCTCTGTAATGGATAGTATCAGCTCTTGTCCTGGCTATGACCATATATGGGCATGTGTGGTGCAGGACAGCAATGTGTGATTTGCCCAGGTAGGAGGCAAACGATGACTCGGGGCCGTCAGAGCCTGAAGGTAAAAGAGAGTGAGTGACGTCATGCCTTCCTGTCAGTCGTTTGTAGCCCCTCTTCAAGTCACGGTGTTGGTTTTCACAAATTCCTCCTTTGTTTTGTGAAACATGCTTCAACCATTCCTCATTTTCTCATCGGACCATCCCACTTTTTTCCCACACTGAGCACACCCTAAGCTGGGGGGGGGAGGTTAGGGTTGTGTGTGTGTGAATGTGTGTTACTCATTCATCTGACACACAAATGGGAAGAGGCAAATTCTGTAGGCTTAGAAATTTCCAAATAAAGGTTGTCGTAATGCTCTATCAAGGGGTGACATCATCTCGTCTGTCTTTTGTTTGCAAGAACATACTAACTGTCATAAACTCAAACCTGCTGACTAAAATGTAAATGCAGGCCCCCATTTCTCAAATTACTGTTAACTTAAGCTCTCACAAGACTGTTGTTGGCTTGTTTCCTAAAGATAGAGAGGGATTCGTGGAGAAACTGAAATTTGGTAGGTCCTTGTCTTCCTCGTCCAACCGGTCGTGTGTGTTTGACAATGCCTGGGTTTATTCGCTTTTGATGCAGGAGCTAATGGAGAGTCAGACTACCACAGAGGGCAGCAGATAAGGGGATCTGAGTCTTAACTTGTTTGCCTTTGATATGACAGTGTCTGCCTATCAGACCAAGGTAACAGAGGGACATGGGGGAGGGATGAAAAGCAGCCACTCAAAGTTGAGAGGACAAGAGCAGCAGATTAAAGGAGTTGGGCAGGCGATCAATGAAAAAAAGGATTATAGTGGATAAAAGAGGCAAGATGGAACTGTAGAACAGGAGTTGAAGAAAAAACAATTATGGTCATTGAAAGATGTTACAGTATTTAAAACTTTCAGTTCAATAGCATATCAATTTGTGATGAGAATGATTATATAAGAGTGTGGGAAAAGTTGATACAGATATAAGGTGGGTTAATATCAGTATGGTGAGGCTTCATAAAAGTTTAAATTACTGTAAATAATAAAATGTCACTGCATCGCGGAATTTCATTTTTGCGGGTGGTCCTGGAACGCATTAACCGCGAGTAAATTGGCCCAGACGGAGCTGCAGGCTGGTCAACTTTCCATAGCTAGCTGCCATTTGCAGACCAAATGTCGGGTAAATACAGGGTGTGTCTGAAAGCTGGAGCTACTGTTTGTGTCTTCCCTGCGTTTTTCAGCTTGTAGAGAAAATACATCTGCATTGGCACACTTGTATGAAATTCTCACTATGTTGTGGCTTTTCAGACAGAGGCTTCTCTCTTCACCAAAAAAAACAACGTTTCCTTACGTTTCCCTCTGTGTCCGTCTTTCCTCCTACAGTCCATTGCTTCCTGTTTCTGGGCTTTGTGGTTTGGTGACATTCTACCCATGAGCAACTAGAGCTCTACCTCTGACCTTGGTGTGATCCCTCACCTCTACTTCCAAACCACGCCCACAGGTGAGGTGTCTACTTTGTTATTTTTCTCGAAAATGAGCTTTGAGTGTGTGCATGTTTGCATGTTTTGCTTTGCGTGTAGATCAGGAGAAAGCAAGTATGCAGTATTGTGTAGATAGAATGTTAAGTGTGGTGTGTTATTTCCAAGAGGGATAGAAAGTCATGATTTCCTAAACATCTTGGGACCGTAGAGGTTCTTTTGGAAAAAAAAAACCCCTGTAGATTTATTCTATATTGACACGATGAATACAGCGCATCAATGCAAGTAATGCAGTGATTTTTTTATCCAAAATCTGTCTGCCATTTTTAAATAATGTATTTTCTGATGTGTTGTGTGAGAATATAAAAAGCCTGGAGGTCCATGATTCCATTAGGAGGCTGTAGATTAAACTCTCCAAATTACTAATGACTGATTAGAATGGAAAGTTAAAAAGCTGGATTTTCATGCATAGTGTGGTTAACATTTGTGAGTGGGACATTCATCACTCGTCTTGTGATTATAGGTTCTTGAAGCGATCGTTGTTTGAATCGGTGAATCACAGGAATTCTAAAGAAATAAAACTGTACACGGCGATCAAACGAAGAGACCTGGGCGGGTTTGATGTTGAGATTTTAGTCTTGACCGTGTCTTCACTGAGGTTACTACCATATATATTCTAAGGCCAGAGGAAGTGATTCATACAGTGTCACTCACAATCTGTCAACAGGTAAATCAGATTCAAACCAAAATATAACACCATAGAATCAGCCCATAAGACAATGCATCTCTACTTTGTGTGGCGAGTTGTGTCTTTTCGTTAGACACCCACTCCCAGAGCTGTGGTGTTTGAGCACGTTGGATGTGTGTAACACCCCCCCACCCACCCCTCTTTCCCCTTGGGGCAGTGTAGTGTGTATGGAGCAGTGTGAGAGTGCAGCGGCTCTGCTGGAGTCTGTCAGGGAACAGGAGGTGCAGTTTGAGCAGCTGACCCGGGCGCTGGAGGAGGAGAGGAGGAGGGTCGGCCTCCCTGCCACCAGCCCCTCAGCCCTGGGTCGCCCCCTCCCTCACACACAGGTAATTCTTTCCGGTGAACCCGGTCACGTCCATCCATTCCCTCATTTGCATTCACGGCTCCTGATTTCGACTTCCATCCAATAGCCGGATCATCATTTCTCCGTCCGTTCTGGAATGGCTTCTCACTGAGCTCCATGCATCCGTCAGTCATCTTTCTCGCCCTCCTCTTCTTCACTAGTGCTCGGCAGATGTGTGTGTCATTAATTGTTGTTCTTTTCTACATTATCTCCTAAACCATCCAGCTTTTATCCCCACATTGTGCACAGCATGTGCATTAACCTGATATTTTCTGCCATTGACTGATTGCATCCTTCTGACAGAATGGAACGCTGAGAATGATTGTTTCAGTAATTCAACCCAATAACCACCTGCCTGAGAGCCTACTGGCTATCTGGGGGTCTTCAAGCATGTCTGTGACCCTTCATAAGCGTGTAGCTGCTCTCATGGTCCACATGCATGACCTGTGATTACAGGGTCGACATCTTGCACTGGTAATTCTCATCTCCAGTGCTGCAGCAGTGTGCAGTTTCAGAACAATCTGTACATACTGTACGTTTGGGTTCAGACTCGACCACAACTGTGTGGTTGGAGTTAAAGTTGATGTCCTCCAAGTGTTTTTTTTTATACTTGAGTCTGCTGTTGACATGAAAATCACCATTATCTTTTCTGTTTATCTTTCTTGTCCATGTCCCTATAAATATTTAATTTGTTCCATACCATTATGCTGTACATAAAAATTTAATGCGATTGTGTTGCTATTAAATAGGCAGCGGGTTGTTATCGGGAGAACCTGATTTAAGAACATTAGTAATGATGAGAGTTTTCACAATCATCTCAATAAGCAATCAAACCCTAATGTGACCTCAGCGTGCGCCGACTTCTAACACACTACCTACTAGCCATCATCACACACATTCAGCATGCCTACTGTGTCACTCACCTAAAGCACACGAAGACCCCCCCCACCTCGGTGGAATCTCAGGTATTTTGCTTTGTTTCAGCATGTCCTGTCATGAAATGCTGCCATGCATGTGTCACATAATGCGGCATCCAGTGTTTGTTTTTTTTTCATTTTAAAATGGAATTTTTTTTTTCCCTGTCTAAATAATTTAACAAAGACTTGTGTGGTTCCAGCTCACATGACAATGTGTGATAAAGTCACTGGTATCCTTTCATGCTGCATGATGTGAGTGATTTAACTGTGCAAATGTTGTTAAAGTTGGGTGTTTGGATGGAATAGCAGTCAATAAGCAGCTGTTTCCCGTGAACATAAAGGTTATTAAAGTTTATTTTTCAGTATTTAGCCATGTGCATTATTTAGAGAATATGTGAGCACATTGCTGGTAAAATGGAGTTTTTGTTGATGTATCTGTATTTTTTTTAAATGTGTTTAAGGTCACCTGTGGTGATTTTGAAGACTGCCGTTAGGATGATCTAATCACATAACTCATCCTAACAGCAGTTTAGCCGTCCTGTGTTTCAAACGTTTGTGTTTGGCCAAAGCTGCTGAAGGAGAATCTTACTGTGTTCTCAGGCCTCATTGTCAGCATTGTTGAACCCTCACTGAGTAGAGAACGTGTTCTCAACTATCTCCGGCCTTTAAGGACATTAGATGAAATCTCATGTTTTGTCTCATTGAATCCTTGGAAATAACATTAGGTTCAGTTTTTAGTTACTTCAAATACCGAGGAAAACCAACGTATGTGTTGTATTTCTATAAGCGGTCAGGAAGATAAGGGTACTTTTGTTTCTGCAGTTTCACAATGTGAACATTTCTCCATCACCCGAGCACAATTCTCGCTATACCTTTTTTTAGCCGACTGTCAGCTGGAGTAGAAATGTACCAGTACTCTTTTTGTTCTAGGAGCCAGTCTACACTTCCTTTTGCATCCTAATAACAAATCTGCCTCCTTGTGGACACACAGTGATATAAAATGCAATAACATACTGATACAAATTAAATGGGTGATAGATTTATTTTTTGTGGTATTCATTCATCACAGTGAGCGCTGATGAAAGACGTCGTGATGAGACAGACTTACAGAGAAGCTTGGCCATGCTCTGATTTATTTCGCTGCTGTTCCATTTATGTTAATGTTGCATAAATGTGTTCCCATGAATTCTGAAGTTGCCCAAGTCCTACTGTGTGGCAGTTATGTACTACATAACAGAGTGTGGCAGGAAGTTGACGTGAGTGGCTACACTCGAAAATGTCGTCCTCATCTTGGAAGTGATTGAGAGATCCTGAACTCGCAGAGACAGTTTGGTCAGTAGTGAATGTGCTCTATCAGCAGTAACATCATCTGGCTGGTTTGCAGGAAGTTGACAGGGGAAGCTTGCTTTGGACCTCACTGTTATGTATTTCACTAAAAATTGTGTGTCTTTAGAATCCAACAGTATACGTTACACAGTTGTGTCTTTCTCTTTCATCCCAGAATGGGCATTTAGGGGAGGCAGACATAGAGCGATTGAAACTGACTGACTCCTACATAAACGGCACACAGGTATGGGTTTGAGTGTGATGTTGCATGTAAATATTTTCCGTGTATTCATGCGGTTGAGTCCGTGTGATTTTAAACATGTTGTGTCTCATACAGTACAGAATGGTTGACCCGGCGCACGGAGCTCTTGATGAGAGCTACACTCCCGAGGATGACTCCCAGGAAGTTCACTCCGTCTTTTCTGAAGAAGGAACGGCACGACGGCCAGAGAATGGGGTAAATGTTTCACACATGTACAATCGTATGATCAGCCAGGAAACAACGTCCCCAGTTTTTTTTTTACCCATATTATTGCTGTTAAATTTTAATATTGTGCTCTCTTCCTGATCATCTTTTAGATGAAGAAACCAATGTCACGCACGGTCCTGCCCCCTGACTCGATGTCCATTGACGGGGGCTTGTCAATGACCGGTATGGGGGGCTACAGCGCTACGATGGACCGTCCTTACAGGCAGCCTGGAGTCGGAGACTACCCCACAGCAACAGTTCCCCGAAACTACCACTATGGCCCTGTGGGGGGTTACGATGATTACCGTGGAGGCCCCCCTTCAGAGGCGTACCCCAGCCTGAGCAGGGGCTCACACATGGACGAACGCTATAGGTAAGAGAGAGGGAGAGAGAGCTGTGAATGTTATCTTCAGTGGAATGTTTTATTTTGAATTTTACTTCGGCTTGTCTTATATTCTTTATCACAAAACAAGACCTTGAATCGTAACAAAGTTATGTAATAACTCGAAACAACAGATATTTTCAGCTCAACTTCAGATTTTAGAATAGAGTAGACTGTTTCAGCGGTGTGGGACTTGATTTCTTTCTGTAAAACTACATCATATCACTGTGAAATGTTCTGGTAAAGGATGGGGGGCTCATTCATTGTGAGGTTAAATGTCTATATTATTCTATCCTCTTTAACTGAGCTGTCCGTAGAGTTAGTTCTCTTGTCATCAGGGAGTGGAGGGATAACTTCTCCATAGAGACAAAGTTTTTCATATGTATTGTTTTGTACTTTAAACAACACAAGCAACATACAATGAAGTTCCATATCATTCGAGTGATGGACCTACAGCTAGCTCCAAAAATCAGGTTCTTATACTTAGGGCTGTGATGATGTTCTCATTCCCACAATACTTTGGTCTACCTGTTGAGAAGGTGAGCTCAGTACCGTCACACCCACTGTTTTTTTTTTTTTTTTTTGTGTGTGTGCAGTTGTTTTTTGAGTGAAAGCTAAATGCGTGCATTTCGTCTGGTCTGTGCAGCAGAATCCCTGTCATTTTATCTGGCAAGGCCAGCTTGCTTGCATGTCCTGTCACTGCTTACGTTTTGCCCCCCTCCCTGATTAGGAAGATGCCAGCAGCACCAATGCAAACCAGAATGTCCAGTCAGCATTAAAATAAAAACTGAAATGTTCCACTCCTTTTTAAAGTGAACTTATAGCAAACGGTACAGCTTAAACATCATGGAACAAATACAAAATGTTCTAACTTTAATGTCCCTCCTACAGAGGGTTTTGGAATGATGTATGCGTGTTCTGTTACTCTCTAACAAGAGCCACATTTCTGGTTAAGTCGATCCATGTAAAAGGAGAGCATTCAGAAGGGAGTCTGTAACAGTTTTGTTCTCTTTGGTCCTCTTGTTGTTTACCCAGGCCGGTCGATGGCTACAGGACTCTGGACTCTGGCTACCGGGCACCGAGCCGTCAGCAGATGGACCCGTACGCGGCGCAGCCCCAGGTGAGCCGGGGGATGAGGGCTCTTGGCTCGGCTTTGGAGATGCGTTACGGTCAGGGACACTTCGGTCTGGAGGATGACCAGCGCAGTGTGGGATATGATGACTACGGCATGGGCCCCCTACCCATGCACCCTGGAGGTTATGGTACTATGCCACGCCTAGGACCTGGCCTTGGTGGTGTAGACAGGCGACGACTCAGGTAAAACACAAACATGTTAAATGCATTTCAATCAGACCGTGTGTGGAGCTAACCAGTGTTCTTTCCCCTGCATCGTGCAGGAGCTGTGAAGATACTTTAGATAGCGACATGGTGGCACCTGACCCTTATGCTTGGGGCATTCCAATGACGATGGAGAGGGGGAGCATGGCTTCACTCGACAGCACGCTGAGGAAGGGCCCTCCCACTTCCTGGAGACAGCCCGAGCTGCCCGAGGTCATCGCCATGTTAAACTACCGTTTGGATCCTGTCAAGACCAATGCAGCCGCCTTCCTCCAACATCTCACATTTAAAAATGATAAGGTAAAGACATTGTGGCATTCAAATGCAGAATAGTGTATTAAGCAGATTTCTGTGTTTTAATAACATCAACTGGACTTGTTAGAAACAATCTGAAGATGTTGACCTGAAGAACCCTCAGTTCTCATTGAGCAGATGATAATCTGTATGAATTTTATTTGTCAAATTCTTGCTGTGAGCAGAATAAAAAATAAATTCGGTTTTGTGTCCAGGTTAAGTCGGAGGTGCGTCGCCTGAAGGGTATCCCCGCTCTGGTGTCACTGCTGGACCACCCCGGCAAGGAAGTGCACCACTCGGCCTGTGGAGCGCTGAAGAACATTTCATACGGGCGAGACCAAGACAATAAAATTGCCATAAAGAACTGTGATGGAGTGCCAGCACTAGTCAGGTTACTGAGAAAAACCCACGATCAGGACCTCACTGACACCATCACAGGTATCAACGTCATGGTTGTAACATGAATCATTCCTTAGTCACTCTCTTATCCAGATTCTGTCTGTATTGAAAGTAAAAGTAATACCTCTGTCTCTCCAGGAACCCTGTGGAATCTCTCATCCCACGACTCTGTGAAGATGGAAATTGTGGACCACGCCCTGCATGCTCTAGCTGATGAGGTCGTTGTTCCCCACTCTGGTTGGGAGCGAGGGAGCAACGGAGGGGAGGAGAGCTGCAAACCACGCCATTTGGAGTGGGAGACTGCCTTGACCAACACTGCTGGCTGCCTTAGGTACAAGTTCTCAATGGATTGAAATGAGTCAGTCCAAGAAGGAGAAATAGAGAATTATTTTTAGAAGAAAACCTATAATTATGGGCTTAACTTGTCCTCTCCAACAGGAATGTGAGTTCAGAACGCAGTGAGGCCCGACGAAAGCTAAGGGAATGCACAGGATTGGTGGATTCACTCATGTACGTTGTCCAATCGCAAATCAACCGCAAAGATGTGGATAATAAGGTACCTTAAGTTAGCTGAGAGGTTTTATCTTTGGGTCTTTTAAAAATATCTTTAAAGCATTGTTAAGTATTTTAATCTAGAATGAATTTATCCCCTTCCCTTATCTTTCTACAGTTGGTGGAGAACTGTGTGTGCCTCTTGAGGAACCTTTCCTATCAAGTCCACCGTGAAGTTCCTGGAAGTGAGCGCTATGTGGAGACCATTCCCGTCAACCAAGGGCCGGCCTCCTCCAACAAAGGTGGCTGCTTCGGCTCTCGGAAGGGTAAAGGTCAGTGTCGACCATCGGAGCTCAGCGTGTAGTCACACCTGTAGGTCAGTTCTGTGTGCAACAAGGGAGAAATGATCCGTTTGAAGTCCGATCCGGTTCATGGTGACTTTAATAAGTAACGCAGACAGATTCAGCTGATTTGTCACTCTGAGGGATTGTTTCCCTGCATCATCAGCACATCATCAAGACCTGATTGGGGAAATCACATCCAGCTGAAGGACAAAAACTGTTTCAGCTTTTTTTAACAGAACAATAGCCTTTTTTGACAACTCTTGAAGTATTAGTCAGAAATACTTCCTGCTCTGACTGAGTGCATGTAAAGAGATTTGATAGATGGATGCTAGTGGATTTGAGCTTGGTGGTGGGAGCAACTTTGCTGTTTTTTCACACTCTACCACTGTCTTCCTCCTCTCCTTCTGATCCTTCTCCCATCTTTCTTCCCACCCTACTTCACCTCCCTGTTTTTTTCTCCACTGTGTTTAGATGAGTGGTTTTCCAAAGGTAAGATTCTCCCTTTGGTGTTCTTGTGAACTTTTGACCACTCTCATCACTCTTTAAACTAATGAAGATTAATGCCTCACTAGCAAAAATTTTGAAAGCATATCACAACCAGCTCACAAGCATGACTTCTGGATATCAAGCCAACGACATTGCATGTTCACAAAGCCTGTTACACTCGCTGCATGGTTACATTTTACATAAAGATAGATGTCTGTGTTGAATGAAGTCAGATGGACCTGTAGGAAAAGCTTGAAGACATTTCTCTTAGAAGCTTTGTTAGTTCTGAACAGCTGGTGGGTTCTAGTGGTTGAGGTTGTCATAATGAGTGTGGTTGAACCTATGGGCTGCAGCCCCCCCCCATCCCCCCAACCGTTCTGAACTAGAGAAGGCTCTTGGAATAGAGGTGTAATGTCTCTGAGCTTTTCCTGCGTGACCACTTGACTTTATGTGACGCAGATCTACCATGACCTGGATGGACATTTCACATTAGGATATACAGCTTGAGTTTCAAAGACCAGAGAAGAGGACTGGCATTAACAAACTGTTCATCTCACCCATCTTTACTTAAGCCCTGTTATATCTTCAGGATAATATTTTATCTTCTCTTCTTTTTTTCAATTTGATGTCTTGCTTCAGGTAAGAAGGATGGAGACGATGGAACTGGAGACCAGGTTGACATTCCAAAGAGGACCACGCCTGCCAAAGGTATGAGCAGCTCTCCTCACTTTTTCTAACTGATCGGTTTTCAGTGTAGTGAAATAAAAATCCCCTCACTTTAACATTTTATGTTTTTATTAGGTTATGAACTGTTGTTCCAGCCAGAGGTGGTTCGTGTTTACACATCCCTTCTCAGAGAGAGCCAGAACCCCTCGGTGTTAGAGGCTGCTGCTGGTGCCATCCAGAACCTGTGTGCTGGCAGATGGACTGTTAGTATCTTTTGTTAACAAAAACTCTGTTTTTGAATGAGATGTTAGGAAATCAAATGAGTAATATCATCAGATCAAAATGTCTCAATATGAGGAAGTTTAATCTGTCGTTAGTTGAATTCATGATATTGCTGTGTTGATTCATTTTTCCTCTCAATCCTTTTGTTCTTCAGTATGGTCGATATATCCGGGCCACCGTGCGCCTGGAGAAAGGTCTTCCTATGATGGCAGAGCTGCTCTCTCATGGCAATGACCGCGTGGTTCGGGCAATGTCCGGAGCGTTGAGGAACCTGGCCATTGACAATCGTAACTGTGAACTTCTTGGTAAGCATTTTGGTTTGTGAACCCAAAGAGAAAAACTAACGTAGCAAAAATATTTTAAAAAAAGAATAAAGTTCAGGTATTGTTCAGCATTCTATGCGCTTTAATAGGTGCATGCAAGTTTCTGAACTGAAGGGGTTTACATTTGCATCATTCAGATTTCCTTGCTTCACTGCCCGTCTCTCCTGCAGGCTTGCATGCTGTGCCGCACCTTGTTGCCAACCTGCCTGGAGGCCAGAGCCAGTCTGGACGCGCTCTGTCCGAGGAGACGGTGGTGTCGGTTCTGAGCACGCTTGCTGAGGTGCTAGGCAACAGACTGGAGGCAGCGAAGACCCTTCGTGCATCACAGGGTATTGAGAGGCTGGTGCTCATCAATAAGGATGGGTAAGTGTGTTCTGTGAGCTGAGAGAACAAGTATTCTGTATAATATTAAAAGATGTGGTAAAAATGAGAATTTTGGATCTGTTTGTACTGCAGGAAGCGTTCAGACCGTGAAGTGCGTGGGGCCGGCCAGGTGCTGCAGCTTATCTGGGCTCACAAAGAGCTGCGCCGACCTTTAGAGAAAGATGGCTGGAAAAAGACCGACTTCATGGTCAACCTGAACCCGAACATGGGCACGACCAACGGCCCCAGCACACGAGCCAACGGCACCCACGAGGACAGCACCACGCCGCTGCTGGACAGAGGTGAGAGTGCAAGAAATAACGTGTGATTAGAATATTTAAGCAGTTAATCAGTGGTAGAACTCAAGCTGTGTTTTCATTTTGTTTAACTGGATGGTTTCCTGTGTTGAAGGAGAAAAGAGGGACATGATTCCACTGAATGACCTCGGCCCTGGTTAGTACATTTGTTATCACTGCTGATGAAGACATTGTAGCTGTGTTTGTCAGGATGAGATGAAGCATCGTGTTTATTTCCCCCCAGAGGCTTACTCTACACTGGACCAGAGGGAGAGGAGACACACTCTGGATGAATCCACAGACACTTTACCGGTACTTTATAATATCTCACGTCTTCTCACACACTGCTCACTTAACAACACTAACTCATCTCCTGCACCGC